>NW_027466139.1:1667500-1670000 GCF_046127955.1 Nelusetta ayraudi | reverse complement strand
AAAGGTCAACGAAGGCTCTGAAGGGCTGCGAGGAGATTTCAGCTGATCAAGAACAAAAATGAATCAATACGGTGAACCAAAAGAGCAGCGCGTTAAAATGTTTTATTCATTCCTTTTTCTTAAAGACAGAACGAAACTGTTGGCTGAGCTCAGTGGAAGCAACGAGAGCCACGGCGCCTCCTCAGGCAAAATGAAGATTGATGAACTGAGCGGGTCAAGATATTCCCTTACCTTCTCCCTCATCTCGCCCATCTGCTCCTCCCCCGCCTCCCCCCACGGGGCAAATATACAGTCCATACGAGGATGCACTTCCGAGGAGCATCCTATCACCCCCCCACCCCTCAATATATAGACAATCTGCCGTTAGCCGTATTGACACGGCAGGGTCACAGCCTCTTGGGAAACGCACGCCTGTTGAGTTTCTGCACCGTGGCTTCCTACAGATGATTGTATGTGGAGTCAGTAGATACCGCAGCAAGGAGCCAGTGACCAGAAGAACGTTGAGGTACGAGGAGATTTCCTTGTTTTGTGTCAAATAAGATGTTTTTCAAGAACGCAGGGATAAAAATGTGCATTTCTGTAAAAAAACCCTGAACATTTCCATTTCATCTGCCACAATTTCTCCACCTCTGGAGACACTTTATGTAAAGATAAATGTTTATTCAAATAGACGTCTTTTCTTCCCTCCCAATTCCTGCTCCTCTACTTGTTCTCTGGAGCCGCTCCAGTTGCAGCGGATCTCTATGTGTGTGTATGTGGCGCAACAGCCTGCGCACTGAGAATTAGCATTTTAGAGGTCAAACCCATAATACACTGGAGGAGGCTGGAGGCGTGCTGTGTGTGTGTGTGTGTGTGTGTGTGTGTGTGTGTGTACCCTGATGTGATACTGACTGTGCTCTAAAGATACAAGCCTGCAGCAATTACACACATACACGCCCACACACACACACACACACGCGCGACCATGTACGATGAACACGATGCTCAGTCCCAAGTTGATAACACGCCTGTTGCGTCAGACTAACATACAACACAGGACATCACAGTCACTCATGCTCACACAAACACACACTGTACAACACATGCACACACCAACATGAATGGTGAAGCTCAGTGGTGGAGACCCAGAGGAATTCCTACCAGCTGTTGTGGAAAATGTTGCAACACAACAACACGGAGCTTCGCTCCATTGGTGGCTGGTTAGCTCGTGGCTAACGGTAGCCACTGCTGACGAGGTCGGGGTCAGGGGTTCAAACACCTCACTGACGGCAATGGCAAAAGTTTAATCGGCGGAAATAGTTAGCAGCACTTCCTGCTTCCAGCACAGAGACCTGAGCACGACGCCAGTGGTGAAGACTTTCCACTGGTGCCAGCAGGACTCTGAGATCTGGAGACTTCAGGCCAGATTAGTGGAGCACAGAGTTCAAACTAAACATGGTGAAGCAACATTTTGCTGTTATGCTGCACCCAGATGGGAGAAGCTGCCAGCAGAAGTGAAGTGAAGCCCAGGTTAAAGACTCTTCTTTTCTCTTATGCTTATTATGATAGAGTGCTTTTGTTCATCTAATTATATTTTATTACCATCTTTTATTTTGAATCTTTCTTTTTTCTTTGCATTGTGTCTTCGAAGACTGCGTTCCTTGTTTTTTTGAAATGCTTTTGAAAATGTTTGAACTTTTAATCCTGTAAAGCACATTGGAGTTGCCTTGTGTATGAAATGTGCTATATAAATAAAGCTGCCTTGTGGCACTGGGGGAGCCAGACACACTGCTGCAGGTGGGTAGGTAGGTAGGGGCTATTAATATGGAGATGAACCAGGACAGTGGAAGTAGGGAATGGGAGCAGGCCGCTCACCGCAGGGAAATCGAGCCCTGCCCTCATTTCAAACTGGATCCTGCTGGGAATACCTGACTGAAGGGAAGACCGCTAACTCCAGAAAGAAGGGAGAAAAAAAAAAAAAAAACACAGACACACCTCGCCAACTTGGTGCACTTGAGGTGAGAGCGTGGGATCTCAGATTGCCCATTAAAACAAACCAATGTGAGAGCGACACGGCGTGAAAACAAAGAAAACTGCAAAACAACAGCGAACAAGAGTGAAGAAATGCAAAGAACAAGAGGAAACCTGAGAGTGAGGAGGGCTGCGCTTTCAGTGCAACACGCACCTGTTGCCCTGCTCTTTCTGCCTCCCCGTGTGTGTGAGAGGGTGTGTGTGTGTGTGTGTGTGTGTGTGTGTGTGTGTGTGTCTGGCTGTGTTGTGACAGATGTTGCAGCACGCTGCTTCCCAGCAGAGGACGAGCTCGGGGTTCATTAGGAGGTTTCTCTTGACATTCAGCCTCTGATCCGAGACGCTCCGTCAACACCCAGGACCGCTGCTCCGATAATAAACAGGCAGCGGAGCGCTGTCGTGAACTTTGATCGACTGGGGAGAAAATATCTGCCTTAAAGGTGCCGCAACTCGGCAAAAAACAACTTTTCCCATCATGAATCTGCGAGAGAAG
>NW_027466139.1:1652500-1662500 GCF_046127955.1 Nelusetta ayraudi | reverse complement strand
TATGGTGATTGACGTCTGATATTTTCCGGCAGCTCCATCGAATGCATGCGGCCATCCGTTCATTCTGAGGAGACCTCGAGGGCTGAAGCAAATATCAGCGTCCCGTCCGGCGGTTCCTTCATTTCGTTTTGCTGTGCGATTGTCGTAACAGTTGCTGTACTTTCATTTGGACAATCGAGTGTGTTTGTGTGTGTGTGTGTGTGTGTGTGTGTATATGTGTGTGTATATGGGTGTGCAAGGACGCTCAAATTGAAAAAAAATCCAATACTTGAAGAACGGTGTGACATCCAATGGGTCACTTTGCATCAATAGAAAATCTAGCAGCAGAATTTATTGTTCACAAGAGGTTTGGGGTGGGGGTGGGGTGGAGGTGTGTGTGTGTGTGTGTGTGGGGGGGGGTATGGGTCGCTCGGTTCAAACGACAGCGAATCAGAATGGAACGCAAGCTTGTGCGTCTTTAATTCGCTGAGTCACGCAGGAGGCGACAATTAAAAAGGTTTGAAGTCAGTTTTCGTGTCTGCGACTGCGTTTTAATGAACGGCCGCCGTGGCTGTGATAAAAGGAGACGATCCCAGTCAGGAGGGAGGACGCATTTTCGATCCGACGTGGTGTAGGAACAGTCTTCGCTGAGCGTCACAGCGGCGGCGCCTAAGAACAGGCGGCGAGCGGCGGGAGGAAGTTCAAAGGCGGCGCGTGGAAACGAGCGAAGAGAGAGAGATGAAAAGCCCCAAAGTGGCCCTGGGAGAAAGTTAGAAATGTGTGATAGAGGACGAGAGAGAGACAGAGGGAGCCGGAGGGGTGGTTCTCTAGCTTTCTCTCTCTCTCTCTCTCTCGCCCATCCTCCTCCCCCTCTGCGGCATCATGGGAGTGCGTGTGCTACATTAGCAGCAGGAAGGGCTGCGTCGGCCTCCATCCACCGCCGGGCTCGACTGACTCACAGCGCCACTGCTTCAGTTGCGTCTCTCAAAGCAGCGAGACTCAGCGGGAGCCCAGAAATGTTTTCTTCTAAAGTAGGACTGAGCTAAAAAAGTAAGAAAAAAAAAAAAGAAGAGAAAGAAACTAGCGCTTTAAAAAGTGTGCGTCTGCCAAATATGTTCCCAGACGGGCGGAAGTGCGATGAGTTCAGCTGTCAAATCTCATATCATCCGTCTTGCCAACCTCCGACAGGAAACATTTTCAGTGTTAAATCAGTATGAATTACAGAGAGGCAAGAAGAGAGAGAGAGAGAAAGAGGGAGAGAGAGAGAGAGAGAGAGAGAGAACAACAAACACACACAGCAAACGCACACAATGCCAGGAAAAAGCGGCTTTGGGTGCTGCTACTAAGTTAGACTCGCATGAACACTAAAGTCAAAGACAAATCTGATTGGCCCTCTTGGGAGGACAGGTTGGTGAGGTCAATTCGCTCTACTGTGATTTAGCATTCCCGCGGCTAGTTTTCCTCTTCCGTATTGCTGTGAGCTGCAGCAGCAGCAGCAGTAGCAGCAGCAGCTAGCTGTAGCTAGCAGCCGTTAGCTGGCTGTAGTGTTGTGGTACTCGAGATTGGTCATAGCTGTTTGCTTTCCTCTTTAAGAGTGATTTTGGCTTCATTATTAAAGTTATATAGCTTATTTTAAATCCTCCGTTTTTAGTTTTATTTTTATTTTTTTGGTCATTTTCTATTAAGTTTGATTTTCCGTAGCATTTTGTGTTTGCTTACTTTTCATGTCTTTAGTTGAGTCTGTTCTTCTGAGAGTCAGGATAGGATATCTTAGGAATTTGATAATTGATTTGTCACTGTGTTTAGGGGTCCTTGGTGAATCCAATAGTCCGCTATCTCTCGGATCTCCGCGTCTGAGTCCTGCCTTGAGTCCTTGTCTGACGAAAACACCCGCTAACGTCACGTGGTCTTGGCTCCGGACAGGCGGACAAAGCACGAGTGGAAGATGATTTGTGTGGAGACTTTTTCAGGCTGACGGGCACCGCTGGCCAACACACAAGGCTGCGTGTGCGGCGGAGCAAAAATGACTAAAACATGTGTTTTTCTGTCCGCGCGAGGCGTGATCAAGCGTGCGCGCGGGGGCCTTTCCCTCTCCGTCAGCGCACGGGGTCGCAAATCTCACATTTTCCTCCCCGACAGCCCATCGCTCTCCGCCGCCCGTCGGCTGGAACGGGCCTGTCACCATAGAGCCGGGCCAGAGCCACCAGGGGCATTGTGGGATATCTGACTCCTCCAATCTATAGACAAGCTGTCACTCCAGATGGATGGAGCAGCAGATTTATACGCCTCTCTCCGTCTCCAGCGGACTCTCTTTGCATTTTATTTTTTTTCCTAGGATGGGGGAGCCGAACCTGTATCCCTCTGCTTATCTTTTCAATGGGCCGGAACTCTTTTGAAAAAGCAGGATGGCAGCTCGAGCAATCAATCTAAATGAAGACGTTTTGCTCTTTCCCAACCTTCCATTTTGCTCCGGTGGCAGCCGGCTGACTTTCCCTCTATTACATAACACATGTCAGGCTGCTAATAAGAAAGGAATTCCATTAGCCTGCATTTCCATGGAGTTTTGGTTATGATCTCAGCGTCATATTTGGCTTTTCCATCCCGGCATGGAGGGTTTAAGAAACAGAAAAAAAGGGAAAAAAAAAAAAAAAAAAAGGAAATGTTTTTGTCATTTGCTTTCTATTTAAAGAAAAACAACAATGGTCAGCGGCTTCTTCTGACCGCTTCCCAACCTCATTGCAAGCACAAAGAAGAAGAGGAAGGAGCTCGTCCCTTTTTAATCAGGTGAGCTGCTGGCGAACCTTCGGCCTCCTCCGTCCACATCAGTCGACGTTCAGGTCACTGATGAGCCGCTATTAGCCCTTAACTGACTTAGAGACACCCCCAGCTTCCTGTTTGCAGAGGAAGCCCAGAGGGGGGAAGAAAGGAGCAGAACACGATGACAGACGTGAATAGATCAACGCGGTGAAGGTCAAAGGTCGAGCCTGTGTTTAGATTGTCGCCATACTGGAGTGGACTTTAGTTCCCGGTAACAGAAAATTGTCAAGTCGGGTTCAAATCTCTCGAGGGAGACAAAAAAAAAAAAAGAAAAGATGGACCTTTTGGTGGATGGAGTTTTTAGGAGAGAATTTGTCAAAATCCTTAAATAAACAGGGTCACGACCTTGAATATAGTCAAGAGTGGTTTGCTTCCCAAGGGGGGGGCGAGGGTCCATTTTGGGCTGCATCGCATCTGGCCATAACTTCTACAATATGCATTAAAGGAACTCCTTGGCCGGTCTTTTCAGTTTTTTCTTCCCAGATGATCGCTTTGAAAAACTCCACAAACGCACTTCAAGGTGCACGACCCGGCAGCGGCCAATCAGAGGGGCCATCCCGCGTCGGGGGTCCCAGAACAGCCCGAAAAACCAACGTTAGCTCAGGGTTTACGGCTCACACGGGGACGTCGGAGGAGGTTTTGTCGGCGACGCGTGTGCTCACCAAATTCCTCCCCTGGTTGTCGGCCGCCAGCATTCCGGGTCAGGAAAAGCTGCAAGGCGATTCCCAGCTGGACTTCCAGAATTACTCTGGCCGCTCCCGAGATCGCGGGAGAGCTCGTCGGGGTCGGATCCCACAAGGACACGGAGCCCACGCTAACTTTAGCGCGTCTCGCTCATTTGCATGCGCGCTTTGCTCTGCCCGACAAAGAAGAAAAAAAAAAAAAAAAACCCCGCCGTCCTGTGCTGGGAACCTGAGTGCGCGGCGGCGCTGCGCCGCTTGTTTGCGTTGCTAGCGGTTACTCGGGGGACGTGCTGCGGTTCGACAGCCAGTTAAAGCCGGTTTGCATCCGCCGATGTGCAACCTTAACTGGGATTTACGAGACGTGAAGCCGTGTCACAAGTGGCTCCGGCACTTTAACTCCTTCTGCATGAAGACTAAACAGCAAGCAGCTCATAAATTCCTTCTGCGTCCGTGTGTCAGCGGAAGCTCTGCACGCTTTACAACAACACTTCAAAAAAAAAAAACTGAAAGTTTGGCCCTATTTGGACTGAACCAGACTCACTTTTTCACTGCCGCTCTGCTCTGCTCTGCTGCGTGGCTGAACTTCTCCGGGAAAAATAAAAGCCAAACAATATGCAGTATAAGGTGGAAGGCCCATCTGCAGGAACTTCATCAGACAGGATTCAAATGCGTCGCGCTACGTCGACATTACGCTGTTCGTCAGTATTTTCCACTTGGCCAAAGTGGACAGTGGTGGTTTTGGGCCGAACAGACGCAGCCGTCCATCGGGCCGCTCGGCTGAAGAGCACCTGTTGAGTGTAAATGAGGTCACCAGACATTCTGTCACCCATCCAGAGAGTTTGGAGCTCCACTGGACCTTCATTCCCCATCAAACACGCAAGCGGAATAACGTCACTTTGCCTCTCGTCGCACAGTGGCCACTTACATTTGTCGGCCCTTCGCTCACGGCTGCGGTGGGTTGTTAACGCTGGAGCCGCAAAAAAGAAAGAGAAAAAAGAAATCCAGTTCAAAGTGACACTCGAACGTTTGCCTGTTTTTTTGGATAGCGCTAGCTTAGCTTAGCGCCCGGAGCGTCCGGATTGTTTTGTTGTGTGCAGTGCAGGTAGCAGGGGAGAAAGAGAGAAAGTGCAATGTGAATCACGCACGGCTGCAGCTCAAGAAAAAGGGGAAAGATTCTGCACACCTACAAGTCTTGGGTGCACGTGCGAGAGAATTATATTCCGAGCATTTGCCACAATTCTGCTCCATCAGAACCACTCTGTTGCTGCTGCTGCTGCTGCTGCTGGGGTGGCTGAAACTCTCTCTTCCTCCAAAGAGGAGGAAGCGATAAGAGGGAAGACTGGTGGCTCTCTGCACGCCTGTGGTCGGCCTCAGCCGGTGACTAAGCACCGAGCCCAGACGCTGGACCCGGACGTCTTGTCGTTATGGATTAGGTGGAAATTCATCTCAGTGGGGGTCAGTGGGGGCCTTGACGAGGGTTTTCCACCGCACCGGGATATTGATTCTTAAAACAGCAATCGGCCAGAGCGGCTCAGCGGCTCTCCCTGCCAGACTGTAAGTGCTTTGGAGTTTGTTTTTATTCTGCTTTTTTCCCCCCGTGGACGCAGCACTACACCAGATTGGGGAAGGTAAAAAAAAAACAACATAAAACAGACAGCAACGGTGATCAGTGAAAGGCAACATACACGCCGGACTCCTCCACCCCCCTCCCTCGCCCCCGCCCCCCCCCCAGCTGCGACTGAAGTGGTTCTAATAGGTGAGATCCATCAAAGATCAGAGGCCCGGTTCTCCTGATCAGCCCGACTCCATTGAGGGGACGGAGGCCGTTTGTTCGCACCTCTGAACACCACAGAGGCAGCAGGAAGAGAGAGAGAGAGATGAAAAAGGAGTGGGGGGGTCGGGGGAGGGGGTTGAGGTGTGTGGGTGTGTGTGTGTGTGTGTGTGTGTGTGTGTGTGTGTGTGTGTGTGTGTGTGGTGGGGGGAGCAGATGAATCGCTATCAGATCTCTGTAAACCCGGGATTCTACAGCTCGCACAGATTAGCTCGCACTGCAGCTGTGTGTGTGTGTGTGTGTGTGTGTGTGTGTGTGTGTGAGAGACGCTACCACCCATCGCTACCGCTGTTTTGCCCCACTGCACCGGGGCATGACGCTAGTGTGTTTGTGTTATTTTTTTTTTCCTCCATGAAGAGCGAGATCGGGCGATAAGAAGAGCGGTGTGTGTGTGTGTGTGTGTGTGTGTGTGTGTGTGTGTGTGTGTGTGTGTGTGTGTGTGTGTGTGCGAGAGAGAGAGAGAGAGAGAGCGTCGCTAACACCCACCGCTAGCTCCTCCCTATCACCGCCGAGCTCGGCGCCACAGTCTCGCTCTCGTGCATGAGTTCCGCCGCGGCGCCTTGGGGACGGCGAGCGCCGGGGATCTCTTTCATCGGGGCGCTCACCTCTCACTCCGTCCTGACAGCCTCCTCACTGCGCCGCCCCAGGACTCCTCACCAGGGGGAAACTTGTCTCTTTCCCTCCCCTCTGAATAAAAGTATCTGCAGGCGACTGTGGACTCCCACTGAGCCACGTGCACCACAGCGCAACCACGGTTGCCAAGCGTCCCTTAAAGTGAAGAACAACCCCGCGATCCCGAGTGGTCTTGAGCGTAAGTCTCCTTCCCGACGCAAACTCGCGTTGGTTTCCGCAGAGTTTGCGTTCAAAGCCGTCGTCTGCGCAGCTGCAGGCGATGCCATTGCGCAACCCACTCACAACAACTGCGTACTGGCGGCGTAGGGCAGGCTATGAATCAGGATGGCTCCTCCTTTTCAGCTTTATTCATTGAATTCCTTTGTGACAGAAAGCCTCCATCCTGCCTGCACTTTGTTGATTCCCGTGTAAAAATGTCTTCAATTGAAAGAGTTAAATACCATTTCAACATTCGGCTGATTTCTAATGTCTACCGGGAACGAAGCAGTTCCAACAATGTGAACCACAGGCTTTTTTTGAAAGCCTATTTTAAGTGACGATTTGCCACTACTGGGAGCCACTGGCCTGTGATGGTTATGATGTCCCTGAGCACTGCGAGAGGGAGGGGGGGGGGGGGGAGTTAGGGAGGGCGGGAGGCCTCCTTTATTTTTCTGAATGAAAGTTGGCAACACTATGCGGAGCTACACACAAATCGTCCCTAATAGCTGATATTAAAATCTGATAAATGTTTGATTTGGACGTGCAACACGCAGAGCTCCCGCATTTATTAGCGCCGCGCCGCCAATAAAACCCTCATCTTTTGTGTCGCCACAATAAGCAGACTTTTGTGCATCCCATTAAGCGCCGCCGCCGCCGCCACCGCCGCCGCTCTCGCTAGCGCAGCGCCGCTCCCTCGGCAGTTGGCAGAAATCACAGGCAAGCAGGTTTGTCTCAGCGAGAGGGGGAAAATGTGGCTGAAATTTACATTATTGAGCTAAATGGTTCCCGGGGCGATTCTCAAAGTGGCGCATCCAGGTTGCGTGCGAGGGGAGAACATTTTTTACATGCAGATTGACATGTATTCTGGGTTCTGCGTTCAGAACGTCCGCAGGGCTTTTCTGACGTCGAGGATGTTACAAAGTCAGCAGAGCGGCGAGGAAAACGACTCAAACGACTCAAACGATTCAAATGATTTACAAATGTGCCATAATTGCACCGGTAATAATTATAGATTCACCAAGTAGCCGTTGAAGGAGAGAGCATGAAATTATTTTTGAATTATTATTATTTTGGGGGTGTGTTCTTCTCCAAATGTTCTTTCCTTATTGGAAAAAAAAAAAGCAAAGCAAGCGTCAGCGTCTTATCGCTCATCTCGCCGCGGCGGGGACGAAAACAACACACCCGTTCAGCAGCAGAACTTCACTGTCGTCAGCAGCGGAACCAGTCGGCAAATAAGACACTTGTTGCCCAGAGACGCCTCAAGACGGATTATATAAGCGGAGAACAAAAACAGGAGGCGGCTGGTAGGAAACAAAAGAGTTCATTCAGAATTAGAATCCACGAAAAGGAAAATAATTGATTTCTTCCATTGCCTTGCAGGTGTGAAGCAGCGTCCGCTTGCTGCGGCCTCGCGGAGCCTCATCTATTTCGGGTGCGAGGTGAAAAAAAAAAAAAGAGAAGCTGCACTTATATAAAAAAAAAAAAAGGAAACCAAAGTGCAGCTATGCCGGCTATGTTGCCGCCCTGTAAACACCAGGAGGCCACCGGGCGCTGAGGAACCCGACACCAGGAGGCCGGCTCAAGATTCCACAACTGCCGGGCAGGAAGAAAAAGGAAGAGTGAGAATGGCGGTTAAAATGCTCGGGGGGACTCGGGTGGCCGGCTGGAGTTTCAGCGGGACGGAGAAGAAAGAAACGAGAGCGGACGGAGCGAACGGAGACGAGTCGCTCGTCCTCCGTTTCACACAAGGGAGCAACGACAAGCGCGGCTCGTCCGCCCCTCGCGTTGTGAGACTGGTGAACCTCTGAGCAAATCCACATTGTGATTAGATTTTTTTTTTTTTTTTGGGCCTCCAGGGCCCGAACGGCTCCTCTCGGTTCTGATCCGCAGCCGTTCTGTTCTGCTCCACAAAGCATATAAAAAAAAAAAAAAAGAAAAGAAAGAAAAGCAAAAAGCAGGATAAAACAATCAAAGCGATGCAAACGCTGTGCAGGAATTCTCCGTCTGAATCAAATCTGAGCCTTGTGATGGGTTTGAAGCTGGTGCACAGCTGGCAGACGCTGCTTCCACGCTGGAAAGCATATTGGAATTTTTCTTTTTTTTTTTTCCTTTTTGCTTTCAAACGAGAAAAGACGCCGACCGGCTCCGACCGGACTCCTCCCCTCATTCCAAGCTAGGAGTGGCGCACGCAGCTACAATAGCGTAGCGGTGAGGTGTGGAAGGGGGGGGGGGGGGGTGCTGATGGATGAAATAGCTGACGCAAATGAGACCTTTTCCCCCAATTCCAATTCGGTGCATCGGCCGGCGGCGGGCAGGCGGTTCTGAATGTGAACAGATTAGTTTCACGGACGTTTCCGAGTCCAACGGACACCGCGGCGGCCTGCGGGAAGGTCTCGGGAAGCACTTCCTCTCGGAGGTAATCGATCCGGGACGGCAGGAAGGAAGGAGGCTGTCAGAGGCGGAGCGTGACGCAGGAAATGACTCCTTCACAAAGCCTCCGAATCACCTGCAGACGGTGGAGACGCTGAAGAGGCTCCCGTGATCACGGTGAAGATCTCCTGCCCTGCTGCCACACCGGCGGCGCAGGGATTTTCCCCCAGTGGCCGTAGGAGGTACTGCAGCCTAAAATCCCATTGGGGCACGTTGGTATCACGTACAAAAATACAAAAATAAACGCCTGTAAACGCTGGTTGTTTGGGACCTGTAGGTCATAATAAATCTATTTCTATTTTATTGTAGATTTTTATTTCTAAAAAAAAAATAATACAATGTGCTGCATGATGGAGGCATGATGGGAAGTGACACTACTGCTAGGGCCACAGAATGCCGGACACCCTTTGAAAAATAACGGATTTCTTTCGGAGTCCATTGAAATGAATAGCTGCCATGTTAGATCCTGAGGGGCCCGATACAGCACCGCATAAAGGAGCGGTGCGCACACACCTGGGCGCCAGCAACAGCAAAGCATATTTTAACCCAGAGTTGTTCCACTGAATTATCTCAGCGTTTCGCCTCCGCGACCCGCCGGCCCTTTTCTTCCCTGCCACCGGCGCCGCCATCGATCAAGCGCCCCTCCCTCCTCACCGCCCGCCGCAAAAAGAGGGCGAGAGAGAGAGGGAGGACGGGAGGGATGGAGAGAGGGAGGGATGGAGAGAGGGAGGCCCAGCAGAGCGTGAAATGGTGCGAGTCTTTTTTACTACAAACTGGCAGCGTTTGACCATCGCCACGGTAACCCGCAGCAACATGGCGCTTGAGGGGCGGCGTGCTGGAGGGTAGAGGAGGAAGGGGGGGGGGCGGAAGAAGGGCGGACGGATAGACAAACGGACGGAAACAAACAAAAGAAAAGAACAGCAAAAAGCGGGTGTGCTCTGCATGTGGAAGGAGAGTTGATGGGAAAAGTGAGAGGACGGAGGAGGTGCAGTGGAGGTCCAGGCTGCTGCTGCTGCTGCTGCTGCTGCTGCTGCTGCTGCGACAGTGAACACGACCACAGACTGTGATGTTGTGTTGTCGGTGTGCTTTCTTCCTTTAAAATTTCATTGATGACTTGACAAATACATTTAGGGATCATAACTTCAAAAGTTCCAAACACAACGAGTTTCTAATTGGACCGGACAAAGTTTCAGCCGCTGACCATACACAACGGCAACAGATGTGACAACCCGATTGGCCGTCGTCCTGCCTGCCTGCCTGCCTGCGTGGGCCTCGTCCCTGCGACCAACACAGGGGGGAATAAACAACCGGTTGAGATTCACTTCTAATATCACAGCACCCGCTCGCTAAGAAAATTAGCATCAGCGTAACAGCATTAGGCCGCTGGCAGCCGTCCATTAGCAGCAGTTGGAGCAGACGGGGGGGCGGG
>NW_027466139.1:1615000-1647500 GCF_046127955.1 Nelusetta ayraudi | reverse complement strand
ATTTGACTGCGGCTGCGCGTTATTAAAGCCCTCTGACGGCAGCGAGAGCTGGAGGCAAGAAATGAAAGTCGACCTTGCAGACATCTGCCTCCAATCTGACCTGGAACACAGAGAGGGAGACGGCGCTTCTGACTATCGTTACCAAGACAACATTTCTTCCGTTTGTTCGTCACAACACCGTGCATTGTTTCATGTCGCTGCAACCGCTTCCCCCCCTCGCAAAACAATCCCACCATTTTTCAAACGGCCACTGTAAGGAAACTTTCTGTTTCCACGGCAATGCACTGCAGCTAGCTCGTGGTGTGTGTGCCAGGGAAGGGAAGGGAGGAGAGAGAAAAAAAAGAAGCATGTTCCCCTCCCCGCCGCATGTTTCAACCAAGTAAAGGCTTGTTTATTTCTATAATGCTGTTCCATATCACATCCAGTATCTCTGGCTGGCTACGAGCACAGCAGCGGCAGCGCCACTTCCCAGCCCGCGGGTAAACACAACGAGGAGTTCCATTCCCAAAACATGACATAATGTCGAAAAATGGGGCGGAGGGAGGGAAGATAAAACTCCGGTTGGTTGCGGATGAACGGAGCGATAAAATTAGACGGGGTTGTGGGGGGTTAATCACAATGCTTTTATTGGATTAACAACCCCAGAAACTGCTCCAGTCACACGAGATAAACTGAAGTCATCATTCCAGAAAATCATTAAGAGATGCAGTTGGTTGTTCCACACAGAAATTGGGATATGTATAAATTTAAATATATATGTTCATCTTTTTTCAATAAAAGCCCGTCTTTGTTTGGCCATGACTGCAAAAAGCAAAGAAACCAAAGAGAGAAAATGGGGACCTGCGTGAAGCCGTGAACTTCACAAGAAGAATTTAGTGCAAACGGTAATTTGTGGCAAGCATCGTAAACACACACACACACACACACACACACACACACACACACACACACACAGACACACACACACAGCCGCCGCTCGACGGAGGCCAGTGGGCCAGGACAGTGTGCAAAGTGCAATAGAAGAAACCTCTCTGGCCCAATTACGTGCGTGCGCACATGTATGGTTATGCACACGTCAAAACATGTGCAGATTTATGCACAAGAGGTTGTGCAACAGTTGCATGGTTACCAAACAGCACTAACAACTTCCAAGCAGCGACTGCGCAGTAAATCTGCGTTTCACACATTTGCAATAATGAAGCGTCCATGAAAGAATAACACACTGACTTCATTTACTGTTATTGAGAGAGCTTTCCCCACGGTCCAAAGATGTGAGTCGCCGTCTGATTCACAACTTTTACGAGGTGCTTTTGTGAAAACCTCCAAAAAAACAGAACAAAACAAAACAAAACAAAAAAAGTGTTGCAACGCCGCAGCCACACAACGTGGCACAATTAGACAACAAAAAGAACAGACTTTCGATGTCACCCAGCTCGGCGCTAACGTTTGGCTGATGGCTGGAGATAATTCCCCAACACTTCTAAGTGGGTCAGGATGATGAGGAGGAGCTGCAGTGGAGCTGCAGTGGAGCTGCGGTGGAGCTGCGGCGGAGCTGCGGGCAACACGGCGGCCGTGGATAAAGGCCTCCTGATACTCGGTCAAACAGCAATCATGGAGCCACCGGCAGATAATAAGGCCGCTGGAAGAGGCTCCTTTGAACTGAGGCCGAGCAGTTTCACAGCGGGGGGGCTATTAAATGGACTTTAAAGCTGTTTTTGCACACAGAGAGAAGACAATATAAAGAGCAACACAGCGGCTGCGTGTGCGAGTGGTTGCTGCAGGACGTTCCCACGGAATAAATCTGACAAAAAAAAGGCCAACTGCCATCTTCTGGAGGAGCCGTGTGTCCAAATTAGGTTGGACAGAAGCCCCCGTGGTGTTTTTCTTTTTCGGTATGTCCCTAATTTACTGCCGCTTATTAAACATGTGAACGGTTTCCAGCCACCTCCTGGAACATCCCGGCTTTCTATTAAATGTCAGGGGAGCTTTAGCAACAGCCATTTAACTTCCACAGCCTTTTAAACTGAGGCTGCGGCCAAGTGGCTGGAATTCCACCCTGCCCATCCGTCATGAACACAAAGTCATGGCAGAGTGACCTTTTCCAATCAGACACACGAGACGTATCAGGGTTCAGCAGCACTTTGGCGGACCCTCCGTCCACTCGTGTCCCTGCTCCCTGAAGACTCAACACACACCCGATTGTCTCCTTGTTCACATTTGTTCCTACAAACTTAAAAAAAAGAAAGCTAGCCTGCACACTGGTGTCCCTGTTTAACTCCATACAAAGTGTGTGGCCTCATGCTGACGGTCACATCGGGGCCGTGAGTGGTTCACACGCGGCTACAATGGGGGGGTATAAAAATAAAAGAAAAAGAAGCAAACAGATGCGGAGAGAAATTGGAAGCGAGCACCTGAGACGGTCCAAGTGTCCTCAAAGGTCAGACAATTACCTCCCGGACAGCAAACAACCCAAAGCCACTAAACTCCGAACATCGAGTTTCACAATCAATGCAACACAACACGACAAAAGAGTGGAACAGCAGCAGACAGACGAGTGGACAGATGGACGGGTGGAGATAAAGGGAAAAAGGCTGAATGAGGCCGAAGCGGTGGAGTGGAGGCGACGTGAAGACGAGGAGCTGTTGATCCTGTTCTTCCACCGTTCCATCGTGACCACCACATCCCACATCTCACACCCGCACTTTCACACATCTCACATCATCGTCAGCAATAACATTTGCAACAGCACGCCGGCAGGAAAAAAACAAACAAAAAAAAAAAACAAACAGCAGCGTGAAAATCATCAAGCAAACCGTGGAGAAAAACGACCGACTCGCTGCACAAACACGGTGGTGACCGCCAGCGAGTTCGAGCGCTACTCACAAGATCTCGTCGTTCTGGAACTCCAGGATGCCGTGGGTGTCCTCGAAGTCCTCGCCGCCGCCCCTCGCCGTGCCCTCTATCGTCTTGTAGGGCAGCATGACCACGCCGCGGGCCCCCGACGTCCGCAGCACCTTCACCTCCATGGTGCCGACGCTCTCGCTCACGTGGCTAACGGGCTCCTCAAAGGTGAAGATGCCGGCGTGGTCGTCGTCGAAGATGGTGACGGTGGCGGTGGAGGGCAGGCCCAGGCACGCCACCGAGTCCACGTGGTTGGCCGACTCGCCCTCGTCGGGCTCCTCGCCCTCCGACGCGGCGAGCACCTTGACGTTGGACAGGTGGATGAGGAAGTTCTCGTCCTCCTCGAAGATGTCGTCGTCGATGATGCCCACGCGGATCTCCTTGGCGCTCTCGCCGGGCTTGAAGACCACCACGCCCTCCGTGAACTCGTAGTCGGAGCCGGCGTTGGCCGTGCCGTCCTCCGTCCGGTACTCCACCGAGACGATCTTGCCCAGGTCGCCGCCGCGCCGCACCACGTTGACGGCCACCGTGCCGCAGTTCTCCAGGCACTGGTAGGAGCCGGGCTCGAAGAAGATCTTGGAGACGGGGTCGCCGTCGCCCACGTCCGAGCGCACCTCGTGCATGCTGACGGCCTTGCGCGCCTGGTCGGCGGCGTGCTTCTTCAGGATGTTGCCGGCGCCAGTCATCAGCCTGGTGGCCTGGCAGCGGTAGAAGGCGCGACTCTTCTGCTGCTGGCTCAGGACCTGGTAGTTGGCCAGCTCGATGAGCTGCTCCACCTGACGAGAGAGGAAACAGCGCAAGGACACGGTGTGAAAACTGTTTTCTTCAGTATCAGGCTGGTTGTTCTAAATATTGTCCAGCAGGGTGAACAAATTAGGGCAATGCTGCTGTTGAATGTGGAAGAAAGACACTGGATTCCTTTTGTCCTTTTGAATCCTACTGAATAGAAACGCTTATAGGGAAATTATTATTGGAAGAGAGATAATTCTTTGCTAATTCTGACCCACAAAAAGATTAAAAAAAGAAAAAAAAGAAAAAAAAAGCTAATTAAAGTGACACTCAGTGGTTTAGTGTAATGAAATATTAATATTCAAAACCATTTTTTGGAATTTATTGAGTTGTAAGAAGAACAATGTCACTCCACCCACTGAGAGATCACAACGGGCTCGGCTCCTATAGGATTATATAACTGGTGCTCTCATGAGCTGGGTGCTGGGCAGGCAACCAAAGTTGTAAAGTCCTATAGCAGGGCGGTCAGCCGCGCTGTGTTCATGAAAAGCTTGCCATTCTCCCTCCTTCCGAGTCAATGAGCCACAAAGTCGACTTTGAAAAACTTTCGATGCAAGAGGAACTGCGTAGTGTTGCCTTAAAATCTTTGTGAGGAGTGAAGATTGGCTGTGGTCCTCAGGACTGACAGCACATGATGGGGTAATCAGCAGAACTACTTTCTTCTCTGTCTATTAGGTCAGCCACCTCAAAAACATTGGCACTGTTAACTGAGTTGCTGCCTGGATAGAACTGTGGATCCAGCTGGAAAAAAACAATCTGACTGGCAACCAACGTCATCCCAGTTGGAGTTCTGTGATTGATCCAAGTCCTCCACAGCCAATCACTGAGAAGACTTGAACATGCTGCACCACAAAGTCAAACCTGGAGATTCAAATGACTTCACGAAGAGACTGCAGCACAAACAACATTTCTTCTTTATCAATCAGTCTCATTGTTAACCCGGAGACAATGAATGGAATAGAAGTTTGTGGCAAAAAGAAAAGAAATGCCACTTCTGCAAACTGTCTGGATGAATGCGGCATGTTGCGCTCAGTCGTGTCTGTGGCGGTTTAAATAATGGGAACACGGATCAAAACAGCCAGACTTCTAAGTCACTTCATTATTGAGGCCAATAAAAGTTTTGGCATCATTTTGAATAGACTGGTTTCATGGGCGCTCAGGTTTTCTCCCAATTTCTCTTGCTTCCTGATGCGTCTCACCATCTTAGCCAGCGTACTTTGCCACTGCAAGGCTGGGTTTGTAATCGCACCCCAAAACAAAAATATGTAAGTCCAACAAAGTTCAGTTTGAGCAAGAATGTAAAACAGCACTTATAGTTATAGTAATTATGTCCCGGTCTAATAGGCTGAATGTATTTTTTTTTTTTTTTTACGTCTGTTAATTGTCTCTTCACAAATAATTACAAAAACTTTCCTTGCTTTAGACATCATCACTCACCTCCTTATCTGGGTGTTTCTGCTTGAGCTCCTTCAGGATCTTGGCCATGTCTCGCCGGGTCTCCTCCTCGTCCAGATCCTTCTCATCCAGATCCAAACCCAGTGGCCCATCCAGGAAGTCAACGCCGTGAGAATTCAGCATCTTCCCATCCATCTCAATGTCCACCTTTGCAGCAAAATGGAACAAAAGATTATTTTTTTCGTGAAACCTTTGAATCTTGTTTCCCGATAACTGATTCTTGTCATCTTTTCTCCGAATGTGAACGACAGCAGTGAATGTTTTCCTTTGGCCATCTGCAGCAGAGATTGGGCTCTTCTTTATGCCCCAGTTAGTGCTACGCTATGGTTGAGAATTCAGCTTTAAGCCATGTGACAACTGAAATGCAGACCAAAAATAGCCCCACAACTGCCGGGCACAGAGAGAACGAGAGGAGGTAGCAGTTTGGGGCCATTCATTGAATAAAACCTCGTCTGTTTCCTCCCCAAGGAGTTCTTTTGTTGTTTAATTGAAAGTCAATTTTTCTCTCTCTTTGGATAAAGTTATTTGTAACGGGTTGTTGAATTGAGCATAATGGACGCTCGTTCCAAACTAAATTTCAGCTCAGTCCCGTCGGAGCACTCGCAGCTTTCGGCCCGTTTTAATCAAAACAAGCGCACTTCTCCGACACCGCCCCTCCAAGATCGTCAGGAAGTGACTCAACTAGCAAGACTATCATCCATGCCTGAGAGGGAATCTCAAGCAAGCCGGACCTGAGCAAATATTCACGTAAATATTGGAACAATAGTCACAATAATGTAAAAATGTTTAGCTTGTTTTTCTTCAGAGGATATACAAACAGTGCTAGTAAGGAACGCAGATAGGAGGGAGGAGGGCAGGATGAAGGAGTGAAGGAGTGAAGGAGTGAGCACAGCGCTGAGGGGACCTCATGCAAACGTAAATGCTTAATATTAGAGAATGAAAAGAACCCAAGAATTAAGATTTAGTAGCTTCATAGGTAGCTTTTAGTAGCTTAGTAGGGTTGAGGTTGGGTTGAGCTCTGTTTCACTTCACGCCAACAGAGCCCTGAAAGTTTCACACGCTGGGCCTTGAAATGAGGAAGCCAGGAAAAAGAGTGCCACCAAATCTGGCTGCCACAAATCGTAAAAGTCGGATCCTGATCAACAGTGTATTGTGCCCGCAACCCAGCGGCGTACAGATCCGTCCACCGTACCTTGGAAGGAAGCGGGCGGTCGCCCTCCGTCTCGATGATCATGCCGCGCTGCTTGCCGGTGCGGTAGCGCTTGTAGACGTACTTGTAGAAGAGCAGGCGGCGGTCGGCCACCCAGGCGAACACCACGCAGATGGGGAAGAAGAGGAAGGTGAGCAGCCCCTCCCACACCTGCACCACGCCTGGCGAGATGACCGACAGGATCAGGTAGAGCCAGATGTAGGCGAAGATGCTCCAGCTGGCCGTGACGAAGAAGACGCGCAGGTGCTTCACCTTGCGGGTCTCGCCGTCGGGCACCACGTACACGCAGATGCCGATGATGACGAACATGTTGAAGGCGGCCGAGCCCACGATGGTGGAGGGCCCCAGCGTGCCGGCGTCGAAGCCGTGACCTATGACCTCGATGACCGACAGCAGGATCTCGGGGGCGGAGGAGCCCAGCGCCATGAGGGTGAGGTTGGAGACGGTCTCGTTCCAGATGCGGACGGTGGTGGTGGTGGTCTCCCCGTTGGGCTTCTTGATGGTGATCTCCTTCTCCTGCGACGTGATGACCTCGATGGAGGCCATGAAGCGGTCGGCGATGATGGACACGCCCAGGAACATGTAGGCCAGGGCCACGAAGTAGACCGTGGCCCGGGCCACCTTGTCGCCGAACGAGGGGTTTTTGGGCTCCCACACGGGCAGCACGACCCCCCTCGAGCACGGCTCCGCCTTGCTGCACTCTGACTTGTTTTTTGCCGACATGGAGGTCCCCAGGGTGTCCCCGGGGGGAGCGCCGGCCTGCGAGGGCTGGACCTCGACGAGGAGGAGCAGCAGGAGGACCGCCGCCACCGCCGCTAGCCTCAGGCAGGGGGTCGAGGAGGGGGAGGAGGAACCCGCGTGGCCCATGGTGGCGTCCGGACTGGTGCAGCTGGCCGACGGCTGCTGGTGAACCTGAAGAGAGGCAGAAAGATTGACGTGTTTTTTTCAAAAGATTTTTCAAAGTCTCAAAGGCCGAACGGGTGAAATGGAACATCTGTTCAAACTGGGTTTTCAGAACCAGAACACACACACTGTCATTGTTGAACATGCTTTCATTTAAAGTGATATCACCGCCCATCACAAATTATAGTTTGCTTCTCATTTTGACAATGCCTGTTGACTTGTCCATCCATCCATCCATCCATCCATCCATCCATCCATCCATCCATCCTCTGTCATGACTTTTCCTGCATTCATGGTCTTTGTTGTGACAGTAGCTGCGTTTCCATGACAGTTTTCGACACACAGCGAGTCATGGATGTTATATGACGCAGTTTACATGTGATTATTTCGTTTGCTCAGTTCTGCATCCCCAAAGAAAAACCACTCGTCACATTTAGGAAGGAATTAGGATGACAGCAGACGAGAAATAAACAAACTGGGAGCAAGAGAACAGCCTGAGCAGGCGGCCGCGGGGGGGCGGGAAGGACAGATATTCCGGATGGCAGGGGTAGAAAAATAAAGAAGGGACCAAACTGGACTCGGGCGGGTGAAGCAATGGAAAAAGGAGAAAAAAAAATCAAAGCCTGTTATGGAGACGTCCTTGCAGAGCCGTCTCCAGCTCGACAACATCCAGGAACCCGGGTGGCAGAGTGAGTGTTTACACCATCGACCCGCCGAGTGCAAACAAAGTCCGAGTGGACGGATGGTTTCCCAGAGGCTGAACCTTTAATGGCGGCATGTCGACTGGATCAGTGCAAAATTAAAAACAGAATCACATTGTTTCCTGGCTGTTCACGCCGAGCCTTAAGCAACAGCAGCGTCGCAAAGTAAGAAGGCAGACGATTGGCTGTCTGCGCAGGTGGGTGTGGCCAGCGGGTGAGAAGATCCGCAGTGGCTCTGGCTAGACAACACAACACACCAACGGCATCGGGAAATCACGAGATCATCACGACTGAGTTCACAAACTGAAAAAAAAAAAGAGAAACAAACAGGTGAAGTTTTCCTGTTTGAGGTTTCCCGTCACTTTGGCTGCAACTGTTTGTTCCATCAACATGTGAATCCCAAGCACATCACAACCGGCTGGTTCAAACCGGCCACAAGATCTATTTTTATGCAATACTGCATTGTTTGACGCCTCATTAGGATGATCAACTCAACACAACTTCTCCAACAAGTGAACTCATCTCCCATCAGTTCCACTGCTGCCGCAGTCACCCTCACTTCTCTGCCTCTTCTTCTTCTTCCTTTTTTATTATTTTTTATTTTTTTGTTTTAAATGTGACACACACACACGCACGCACACACACGACACAAATATAACAAAAACCATAAAATGTGTTTACTCTGTGACCTGGTTCATGGAACGCTAAATGGAGCGAAGACTTTGCCTTAAACGAGGCCGCGTCCTTTCAGGAAACACTCGACTCTCGCCGTCTCTTTATTTCCAAACCATTACTTCCCACAAACGTGCAAACAGCAGTAATTGAATGTAAAAATGACATAATAAGCGCGGCTTTAATTTCACTGAAGTCGACACAACCACCCCCCCCACCCCCGCCGCCCCGAAGGCAAACGTGCCAGTGCGGTTATCGCGAATGGCAAAGCAACTTCACATCACAGGGTCGTTTTGTTTCTTCCTTCCCCCTGTGGGCAGAATAATTCAGCTGCACACAACTTGTCTGAGTCTCTAAACATGCACTCACATTCAACTCTGCACTATGAAATAAATATTCACAATGAGAACAATGAGAATTTCGGGAAACAACATGCTTTGCAGCGTAGCACCGAACTGCTGGGACACATTTTTGCTCTTGTTCGAAAAACACTTCAGTTCAGTCATTTCTGACTGATACTCCAAATCTCCCACTGTACGTGCACTCTCAGAATACCCCAGCATTAAGCAGTCTGTAATCTCAGTTCTGCCTTTTCACCTGCTGCTCTGCAAAACTGCAGTCAAGAAGATCCTGCTGCAGACCCCTGCTGCAGCTCTTTGCTAGCTTTTCATTTTCTTTTTGGAGAAAGGGGCCAGTCAGTGCTAATGCCACCATGAACCACATGGAGGTTTTGGTAGTGGGTGCACAGCAGGGACAGGTGGGGGAGAGAGAGAGCCGCCCTGAAATAGATCAGTAATGGAGACTGGATGAGGGGGGAAAGCTGCAGTGATGGGGGGGGGGGGGAAACCGTGCAAGTCACTCAAAACTGCAGTAAAAACCACAATTTTTCTCTTTGCGTGGTTGCAGAAGGCTCAAAAAAGCCGACTAATAGTGGCATATTTCAGGTAGCTTCACCTGAAAAGTAATTTAGAGGGGGGGGGGGGGGGGGGGCCGAATATGCTGCTGACAGGACCTGTGGGGAGGCGGAGATTCTCCGAATAGCAACAGAGTGTTTGCATGTATGTACAAATAGTGAATGTGTGCAGCATGTGATCATAGCATAGCTAAACATTAGCACACACACACACACACACACACACACACACACACACACACACAAACACAAGAAAAATGCAAACATTCTTTTCAAAGGCTGTCGCTCTTTGAGGAAACTGGAGTGTTCACACAGCTGCAGTGTGCGTGTGTGTGTGTGTGTGTGTGTGTGTGTGTTCATGTTTTCTCCACGGAGCTCTTGTCACGAGCAAAGAACAGAATGGATGATATTATATCATTCTATTTATCGCTGCGTGCTACAATATCTGTCCATCTGTGCAATGAAAGAGGTTTCTTTATGGAAAAAAATATATGTCAACCATACTACGAGTGCGTACATCCACAGAAGCAGTTTTACGATCGTTCCTCTTTCCCCCTTTCTTTCACCAGGCGCCCTGCATTTTCCCAGCCGGCGGTGGAAATCTTTACTCAAATCAGGTATTGATCGGAAGGAATTGTATCCTGATGACATGCGATCGATCACGGCCGTTATTGACTCTAATCTGTATCTGTTAGGACATTTCAACTACAACTGGCCAGGATCAATCCTCGGAGCAGCGCCAGGGGGCTGAAGGAGGTCTCTCCTGTCCTCTGGGGACCAGGAAGGTCCTTGCGGTGGTGGTGGTGGGGGGCGGGGGGAATCAAAAAACGCAATAATGTTGCATAACGTTGCTCCTGCAATCCAACGTCCGTATTTAACGGTTTCAAAGGAGTCACTTTCTTAGCGGCTTTGAAGAACTTTCGAGGGAAAAAAAAAAAAAAAAAATCCCAAAGCAGTGAGGCAGCCGCAGGTGCAGTAATCCCGTTAATCTACGATCAATACAAAGCGTCCAGATCTGAAATAAAGACCGGCTTAGAGCTCTCCTCCAATGAGCTACTTCCACATTCACGGCCGCCAAACATCCATTTCCCGATAATTAACTGTTTGCACTCTGACGTGCTCTCGCGCAGCCACGCGGCAGCCGTACTTTCCTCGATTCCCTCTACTACTGCCGCAGTACAAATTATTATAGATACTGCTGCAACAATATGAATCACATTTCCCCTCCCAGTACGTACAGCGAGTCCCGGGGCGCTGAGCGCAAAAAAAAAGAAAAAAAAAAGAAAAACCTTTGAATCTATTTCCACAGAGTGTACAATCAATGTAGGGAATGATGGTTTATACGCACCGCATCCAACTGGATGCACGCATGCAACCCCCTCCACCACCTCAGGTTGCTGCCTTGTAGCTGCAACTTCCTGCATGCAACTCTGACTGTCGGGTCAATTTAAGCAAAATACAATGCAGATTCCTAAACACGTTTAAAAAAAAAACTGCGCGTCTACGTGATTAAGATTCAATCGAGTCATCCCCTCAGAAAACAAAGAGCGGCCCAGCTGCTCTCTGCTTTTTGCGGTCATCCAGAGCCGCCGCAGAAGGCTTTGTGTGGCATTTCAGAGGGATCAATAATTCAGCGTGCGCTGGGATTTGACTGCTTTCACTTAAGGATGTCGTGTTTTTAAGCAGGCAGACGGCTTAAGGAGGACGATTCGCGGTCTCCCAGATGTTTCCTGGAAGCGACAGTTTGTTTTTGAGATGAAGCCAGAGAAACATTCCAAGGGAGCTCATTGCTGCCAGCCTAGAAAAAAAAACAAAACAGGGCTCAGTTTCACGTTATAACGTGAAATTATCACGTGATCATTTTTTAAATTATTTATTTCGTGATAGTTTCAGGTTATTTTGTGAAAGCTTCACGTTATAACGTGAAAATCAGCCCTGTTTTTTTTTTTTCCCCCTAGGGTGGCAGCAATGTGCTTCCGTAGAATCGGAAGGCAGCTGGGAAAAGCAAAATGTATGGTTGAAAAGGGAGATTTGATGGAAACGTTACTGTGCGGCATAAATAGAGCGCGCATGTTCTGACACCTTGTCCTGCTAATGGAGTCAACACCTGAGAGAGGAGCAGCCATGGAACAGAGACGGAGCAGCAGGAGTCCAATTGATTTGCCACAGGTGGTGGTGGAGGGTGGAGGGTGGGGGTAGAGGGGGGGGGGGGATATACTCCGTGAACTCTTTTAGTGTCTCAGCTCTGCGAAAGCGAGAAAAAGCATCACTTTTTGGAAAATATCAGCACCCCAAAAAAATTATAAAGTTATTCTTTCTTTTCCACAAGGCAAAGTCCATGAATAAATCAAAAGTCCCAATTAAAAAAAATAAAATATAATTTAATAAATAAATAAATGGATAGTTTCACTATAAGCAATTCTCATTAAAAATTGACTGAATTTATTTGCTCTTGCACTGTACATGTACCCAATCCAATGCTAGCCGTTAGCCAGTTACCTTAGCAACAAGACATGTAAACAGGCTCCCTGGTGGGTTTTCTTAGCAGAAGCAAAGAAATCTGCCTGGCAGCAACGCACAAGTCCACTGGGTAACACTGCACGACAACGACAACGACAACAACAACAACAACAACACAGTCAACTCCGGATTTCTACACACTCATATGACCTGGAGACAACAGCCGTGAACACAGTAAGATCTGGACCGAAACCACAGTTTGCAGCGCTGTTCTCATCAGCAGTATTCTGCAACTGCCAGTACCGCTATCTCGGGTCACTCTGTTGTTGTTGTTTAGTCACGTGGAGTGGAGGAGATTGGTGATAGTTTGCCATCTCTCTGTATATAAAGACACTTTATGCTTTTAGCCTGACGTGCTACTAATGTGCTAACTCACGTTTGCCAGCACATCACAGAAAACGTTTCCTCTGCACGCTGCTGAACAAACGAGACGACTGGGAGGAGAGGGTGACTTGCTGAATGAGGAAATGGGATAACGTGGGAGATCCTGCAGTCAAAGACACAAGCAAAGGTTCCGGAACCTGAGCAGCACTTTCCAGCTGGTTGCGGAATTAAAACAGCCGCCCGCGCTGCGTTTTTTCACCCTTCACTCCATTTTTTTTCCCCCTCGACCTGCCTGCTTAAAATTCATCCTCATGAGTGCAGATCCTTGATAAAGCTTGCCTACACAACCCTGATTGCTTTCCACTTGATCCCGGGATTAGACGCCCGGTGTCATCAGATAATTGCCTGATCTGTTTGTGGTTGTTGTTTTTTTTTTTTTGTTGTCGTACGGATCACAAACACTGCTGTGAGAGCGACTGGATGCAGTCACGTCCTGGCCTGTCTTGGTTTGTGTATGTATGTGTGTGTGCATGTGTGTGTGTGAGTGTGTGCCTGTGTTGTTAACAGTGAGGCTGAGTTACTGGACAGTGGCTGCTATTTTGGATTTGGTAATTGAAATATTAGGTTTCAGAGTATGCTGCCACGATTTTCCCCCGTGTTGTGACCTCAAACCCTTGGCACCCTTTCAGGAGTGGAGCATGACAAGCACACACACGCACGTACGCGCACACACACACACACACACGCGTTAAGAAACCTGAAACACGTCGCTACTCCCAGCCAGGATGTTCCATCACCGCTCCGCCGCTGTCATTCTTAGGGAGCCTTCTGAAGGCAGCGGCCCCAAAGAAAGCAGCTGATTATACAGGAAGCAGCACACACACAAGAAGGCAACCACTTCCAGCGTGACGCGCCGCTGTGGGGGGGATGAGCTCATGCTTGGACTATTAGGAACATCAAAGCTGGAGGTGGGGGGGGGCTTGAAGAACGGAGAGCGAAACGAAATCAAGTGCAAACGGGTGAACGGCCGCCAAACGCGGGCGATAGAGAAATAAATGTGCAGGCCGCTCGCAGGCTGTTTTGCAGAGAAACGCCTCGATTCATCCAGGAGGTGGTGATGGGATTCTGAACCAGAGAGGGAGGAGGGAGGGGCTTCAGGAGGAGGACACGAGGAGCGGCGCAATGAAAAAAGAAGTAGCCGGTGAGACGCTGAGATCGATACAGAGGACAGTGTGAGTGTGCAGGAGCAACAACACACACACACACACACACACACACACACACACACACACACATACACACACACACACACACACACACACACTCTGGCATCTCTTGTCTAGTGCGGGGGATGGAAGATAAATGGAAGGTGTTTACCGTCATGGCGCCCCCTCAGGCCAGAGTTCCGCCCTGCAGCCGAACCTCCAGCCGAGGAGCCTCGTCATGTCACGACACCCGCAGTCATGAGACGACGTGATCAGACTGGCGCCCAGAAATCCCCCAGAACTGTTTCCAGACTGCCTGTCACCTTGACTGTTCGTCCACAGTGTGTGTGTGTGTGTGTGTGTGTGTGTGCGTGTGGATCTCTCTCTCTCTCTCTCTCTCTCTCTCTCTCTCTCTCTCTCTCTCTCTCTCTCCCTCTCTCTCTCCCTCTCCCTCTCCCAGGGGCGTGACCAAAGTGATCTTACAAACTAACTAAACGGAAATGATTTGATTAGGTCTAGTGAAGGGCCACTCTAATCCGACACCTTCCTCTCAATCTGCCAGATGAGATGTTCAATCTGACGGCCGGAATCCCGGAACTAATCATATTAAAGCCTCCACCCCTCGTGGGCCGTGCGCTCTAACAGATATTAATGGCACGTGGACGGAGGTGTTGGCTGCGATGTGAACAAACCCCACCCCCCGGCCCCACGCTGTCCACCCACCACCCTGCACCGTCCATCCCGACGGCCGTGTGTTCAGCTGGGATTGAAAAGGGCAAACCTGGTGTTGGAAGCGTTGGCCCCAGCACTGCGCCTCGTTCCACCGGCCACATCAAAGTAAACATTAAAGTTGTTCTCGGAACGCACAAGGAGCCTTGGCAGCCAGACACGCTCGCTCACGCTGGCCGTGTTGGGCCCCCAGAGGAAGTTTTTACAGTAATATAAATATATTTATGTTGAAATGGAAAGACGGGTCAGACGGTAACCGCAGCTGCAGGCTTCTGGAATTTTTTTTGAATGGCTGCTGCCTTTTACTCATCCGTCTCTGCTATCACTTCATCATCATCACTGTCGAATCTGGTATGACTGGGAAGTTTCTCTTTCACTTTCTCTTCTAACATCCGCAACCACCGGCTCCGTGGTTGCTCTGTGGTTGCTGAGTTGCAGTTGGAGGGCCGACTGATTAGCACCTGACTGCTAACATTGTCTTGTTAGTTGCTGCAAGAGTTGAACGTCACATTGCCTAAAATGACACACAGTAATGGGGACAATTCCAACAGGGCAAGAGCCAAAACTGGTTTCAGTGGTGGGAAATTTGAGAGGTCCTTCAGTGGGACCTCGCCCACTTTTCAGCTGTGCCGATTGTCCATGAAATACCTGATCCTGGCAAAGGGGACAGAGTTTGCAGAGGAGACGGACAACTGCGTCTGGCAACGCGAGATTCAGCTCAAGTTCCACACTTGTTATGTCAAGCCAGCTCCGACTAAAAAACAGAATTCATCTCCGTTACTCAAAATGACTTGGATAGCGGCAGGTGGATCCAGGACGGAACCCACGTCCGGCTAGAACCAACCATCGACGCTCCACCGAAGCCCAAAGGAAACCAAGCGATGGGCTTTGCACTGGAAGAAAAATGTGCAAATTATCTTATGTATGTTTGACCAGCTCTCAAAATAAACATAGTGTGAAAACAAATGCGACCCCATTCCCATCTCTGTGTATACTGAGCAAGTGCGTGTGTACTTAGACAACCTGCTGTGCAGCCTATATGGAGCTATGCCTTTTGGCAGTGCTGCAAGGCTGGAAGCACTGTGTCAGATATAGGTGCGCTTGGCCATTTCTCACTTGTGGAAAATGGCCTCACTTAATGTGCTTTTACTTACAACAGCACCGCACAAACTCCGTCCACTGCGATGCTACAGCATCAAATCCTGGGCAAGAGTCACTTTTATAAGAGTACAATAGCAACCAGTAACTACAGCAGGATGAAACGCTCTTATGAAAGGGTCAAATGATTTGGATGTGTAATGTGGGACGGGTTGCCCTTCCTCCCCGGCCTGAAGCAGCGTGTTACGCCATCTAGTCTGAGAGTTTTCCCCCCGTCACGATCGGGGACCGCGGTCACGGTGGTTGAGGCCGTCACGAGGCCGGCCGTGGCGAGTCCTTAAGAGTTCCTGGACGGGCTTGAAAGCACAGCATTGTAGGTGGCGGCTAATCAATGAATGTTTACTCTCCTCCGCTGCTCAGATCGGATTTTTTTTCTGTGTTTTTGACGTAGATGCCCTCGCCCGCTCCTCTGCTAAACCATCTGTCTTTTGTGCCCAAAATAAGTGTGTGTGTGTGTGTGTGTGTGTGTGTGTGTGTCCTGGAACGAGTGTCGCTTATCTAGTGAGTGTGGGGTAAAATAATCATTCTTGGCTGTGTTCCGTGGAGTCTGACAATTTTCTATCATATTACTGCGGCATGGCAGCGTTTCTTCAGCGGCGCCGTTTCAATACAGGGACAGCGTTCACACTGTTCAGACGAAGTGTTCTGCGCTGCCACAGCCAGGAAAGATTTCCACATGACTGGATGTTGCACGCACAGCCTTCTCTGTTATCACTCAGCCTAATTTGGATGCGAGTACAAAATTACGAGAAACTCTTTTTTTTTTTTTTTTTTTTTTTTTTTACACTTTTGTCTTTGATTTCATTCAGAACAGTTCACCAGAGGTTCTCCTCGAGATATTTCTTTCTTGCTTGCAATTTCTGCTTCATAATGTACAACATCATCTCACTATGGCAGTGTCTTTACAGTAGAGGTCTTGGAGCTCCGAGTATATTTTCCATGTCCGACAGTCTGTGTGCACTTTCAAAGGTGGGCCGTGCCTGATCGCTACGTTGACCATTGCTTACACTGAAAACAACCCTCATGCGTAGCCGTGATGTAGCTACACACCTGGAAAAAGAAATAAGCCGACGCTCGAGCGCAGTGGGAAACGGCGTTCTGTCGTCTCTGTCGAGAGTTGAGGGGCCATTCATCCCGAAGGCTTCCTCAGTTCTCTGCGAGACCACCGTGACCCAGGCGACTGTGAACCTTCACCGTCGACGTTCTGAGCCAGGAGGTGGAGGAGACCGGCTGCCTGTGATGTCTCTGACACGTCAAGTCAGGAAAGAGCACAGGTTCACATCCTATAAGCCTGAGAACTGATTGATCCCACGTTCACGCATGCAACTGATTTGGTCTTTTCTATAATTTAGCAGCACCTTAACGTATCGCAGTACGTTGCGAGGGAGGGGGGGGGGGGTTGGGGGGGTAAAGCAGAAGGTCATGTGGGCCGTGTTATGCATTTCAATGTAGTCGCCACAGGACCAGTGTTGTTCCTCACAGTCGGTCTTAATTCGAGGTTTGTGTCGACTCACAGCGCAGAGGAATCTTGTTTTTCTTCCTGTGTTTTCTGACAACAGTTAAAGCGCCTCAGCATGAAGCAGCACACCGGCAGAAGTGACATTTTCACCCCAACATACTAAATCGTGTGGTCCACTGCTCTATGACGCACAGTCACTTTTCAGACGCCCATCGATTTGAACATTGATTCCTCATAGATGAATGTCTTCCTGGAGGTGGGACACTGGAGGCGACATGTCAGCTTATTATTGGATATTGAACTATGCACTGGAGGTCCAAATGACCCCTTCACAGAAAATACACAGTTCCACTGCAAAATATGTGTTTTTGTTTCAATTTCGTCCAATTGGACATAAAAGCGGAGAATGGAGGTGAAGTTTACCATTGGGTTTGTACTCACTTCACCTGACAGCAGGAGGGTCGCTACCCGACCTGTCCTTCGAAGCCTGTGGCACAGTTTACTGTAAACTGCACGGCAAGTTCCCTTTCACAGAAAGGAGAAGAAGAACTGCTGACTGAACGAACAGTGAGCATAGCAGAAATCCTCCAAAAAAAGACTTTTGCTAATGAGAAAATATACCTGCTGAAGTTTTGGAATGTGAAAGCGTGTGGCCGACCTCATGACTGTATGTTTTTTTCTGTGAAGAAGTCAATGAGTAATTGCAAGGGTTAGTTCCACCTAGGCTTTCACTGACATAACTGGTCTGGAGATACACAGAAAGAAAGAACTGCCCAATCCCCATAGAATGGAAACCCACAGCCACCATGCCGTCCAATGCAAAATCACCAAAGACAATCAGCTCACATGGTTTCATGAATTACCACCAAAATTCCACCAGGCCTCCATCCTTTCTTGCTTTTACGTGCTCCAGTACATGGCCACCGCTTCTATTGTAACAGCACTGCATGGAATCCTTTCCCTCTGTGAAACTCCAGAATGGTTACGTGGACTAGAGACGCTCACCGGAGCCTTCATCGTCATAGCGCAGCGAGGACAGAGCTTTGAAACGTCAATTTCAGGCCGACCGCCCCTTTAAGCGAAGCCCCCCTGACAAACTGACTGGCGTGCAAGACGGACGACGGCAGCCGCAGTGTCAGCCTGCGCAGGACGAACCGACGGGCCGATCCTTCCCAGCCGCTGATTCATCCCACATCTGAAAGCATCTCGCAGGCTCCCTGCCAAACGCAGCGACCCGGCGGCCGCCTCACGTTGCAGCTCTGCTTGCACAAACTTGCGCGCGTGTGTCCGACTGCGTGTGCTCTAAAGAAGAAAGGCTGCGAACGGGCCTCGGCACAGGTCGATGCAAGCCGACCGAGAGGCGGCCGCTCAAGCTGTCATCGTCGATGCTAATCGGAACACCGTTGTGGGGTTTTTTTTTTTTTGGTTGTTTTTTTCTTAATGCCCAGAACTAAAATAGCCGCTTGGAGCTCGGATCGATAACCAACTGCACCACTGCTGAGAGGTAAATAAAGCGGTCCTTTTCACTGCGTTGGGTTTTTTTTTTCTCTCTCTCGCCCCCCTCCCATCCTCTCCCTTCCTTCACCGTGATGAATATTTCATACCATCTACAGTGGTTTAGCTTAAGGTTCCTCTGTGTCATGCCCATAAAATTTAGACTGAAGTCAGCTGGAAGGAGGCTGCCTGGAGAGAAAGCCCTGATGGTGCCTGCCAGAGATGCACGGCACTCCTCCCAGCAGGAGGAGGAGGAGGAGAAGGAGGAGGAGGAGAAGGAGGAGAAGGAGGAGAAGAAGGAGTGATTCTGGTGTTGCGTCTGGAGACGTTGTCGAGCCTTGGCACCGTTCACTGGTGGGAGAACCTCTCCATCTTCCGTCAGTTCCTTATTTCTGTTTAAATGAATCTACAACGCACATGGAGGCCTGAGGGGCAATGATGACTTTGGCAGCGATTCATCGAAAAAAAAAAATAATAATAATAATACAAATGAAGAATAAAACCGAACGTGGCTTGGTGTATTTGGCCAATCCCTGGGTCTTCACTTCGCTCACCAAATGCTTTGCCCCTTTGCGCAAAGGCGCCGCATCAGCCCTAACAGCACAGTTTGGCGCAAAGGATGACTGGGGTGGGGGTGGGGGGGCAGAAATGCGTAAATTGTGGAATGTCCCCCTTCCATTCATCCTCCGCTGCGAGGAGCTGCCAGGATTTTTTAGTCAGGAATGCGCGCGTTTGTCGCCTAACTTCCACAATGGGAGCCTAAAAAAAAGAAAGAAAAGAAGGCGCGAGTGTGGCGCCCGGAACGTGCTCTGCATCTTTATGATCCCTCCAGGAATAAGAGGGCAGGTTGCACTACAACACGAGGCGAGAGGAGCGAATGGAAGGAAGCAGGGAGGGAAGGAAGGAAAGAAGGAAGGGGGGGGGGAGAAACGCGGCTTCTGGATCGTTGCAATGCCGGGGGCGTCTGGATGAAAGTGAAGCCCAAAGGGAATCTGAACCAGCGTCCCTCCCTGTATAAACATGTGAGTGGCTCCGGAGCAGCGGCAGCAGCAGCAGAGGAACCATCGTGTCGCGGTGCTTCCCGGTCGGTTCGCCGCCAGGCAGGCAGCGTGCTCGGCTCTGCATCCCATCCACCCCCCACCCACAAACCAAAACTTGCTTCCCGCCCCCCCCGCGACCCCAGGCACAGCAGAACCCCCTGGCAACAATGCAATGAATGGACCCGTCGGTGGTCATTAACATAAGCAAAAAATAAAATAAAATAAAAATAAACACCGAAACGAGCGAAAAAGCAGCAAAGGTTCCTACCTTTTTACGACTAAAAAAAAAAAAAAAAAAGAAGAAGAGAAAAGAAAAATCCAGAGAGCGTCCAACAATCCGGAGAGGAGTCGCCAGCAGTTGCAGAGCTGTGATGCCACTGAGGTGGTGCTGCTGGGGAAGGTAAGCCAGGAGTGGAGACTGGAAATGGAGACGCGGGGAAGCTCTTATACACGAGCCACGGCTGCGAATCCAGCGAGCGCGACGCGTAAAAGCAGGAGTGGCGGAACTGTCCGGGTTCACATGCACCGACAGCGCTTTTCCTCTCTCTCTCCTCCTTGTTCTTCTCTCTGCTGCCGCCGACTCGTCGTTTCCATGCAGCGTAGAAACCTGTATGATCGGGTGACCGGCGCGGCGCTTTATCAGCAAACCCGCATTCGCTGGGACGAGGCGCGCAGCTCCGTCGACTTCTTCCTCATTCTTCCCTCTGCGCGTCCACACTCACTGGCTGGGAGCGCAGAGAGAGAGAGAGAGAGAGAGAGAGAGAGAGAGAGAGAGAGAGAGGGAGGGAGAGAGAGGAGGAGGAGGAGGAGGAGGGTGTGTGTGTCTTTGTGTGTGTGTGTGTGTGTGTGTGTGTGTGAGTGAGTGAGTGAGTGAGTGAGAGAGTGTGTGTTTATAGAGAGAGAGGGAGAGAGAGGAGGAGGAGGAGGATGTGTGTGTCTTTGTGTGTGTGTGTGTGTGTGTGTGAGTGAGAGAGAGAAAGAGAGAGAGAGAGAGAGTGTGTGTGAGGGACAGAGAGAGAGAGAGAGAGTGTGTGTGAGGGACAGAGAGAGAGAGAGAGAGAGAGAGAGTGTGTGTGTGTGTGAGGGAGAGAGTGACAGAGAGAGAGTGTGTGAGTGAGTGAGTGAGTGTGTGTGAGGGGGAGAGAGGGAGCAGGTCTCTAACGTGAGCCCGGCGGTTCCCTCACACACTGACTGCAGATCAGCTCGCCTCCTTCCACCTCCACCTCCACCTCCTCCTCCTCCTCCAACTATCTTTCACTTCTCCATTCGCCCTCGGTCTTCCTCTCTTTAAAACTGTGCGTGCTTCACACTCTTCCGATGTCAAGATTTTGCACGAAATGAAACGCCCAGATCAGAAAACACGGTTACACCCTCTCCCGCCACACACACACACACACACACACACACACACACACACACACACGGTCTCAGAATCTACACACTATGCACCGCTATGCAATCAAATGTTTTCTTGCCTGTTATTCAAATCTGTTTTGTTCTGTAATTTCAATCTGTTCTCTTGAGGAACCTCTATGCAAATACATGCTTTTGCATTTAGTTGTCATTTTGGAGGCTAACTACCGTGTGCAAACACACACCAAAAAAAACAAAACAACAACAACAACAAAAAAAAAACAACAACAATGCGATGACAAAAATGCCAATGCCCATAAATCTGGGCCTTGAATGCAACACGACTGGCGCAGCCAGCACAGCGGTGCGAGTTGTCAGGCTGCGTCCTCGACGAGGAGATAAATAAGGAGGCGTTGCCAGATCTGGGATGATATCAGAGTCCTTAACGAGTTTGTCTAGTCATAACTTGGCTGCTGGAGCCTCCGTCTTCTTCCAAAACACCAGTTTGGGCTTTTTCTTTTTGGCAGCAATAGTAGAAGCATGAGACAACAGGTGTCAGCACTACCAGGAGGAGGATGGGGATCCACTTCACTGCGTCGTTCAGGACATTGTGGCATATTAGCCGGAAGAGCAGTGGTTGAGCAGGGGATTATTGCCTTGCCTGGGTTATATATGGCTGTGGTATCTACATACGAACCTGCGCCGCTGGAATCCAATTAAAAAGAAGAAAGAAAACCTGAAATGGGTATGATGTTGGGTGGAGGTGGTGGTGGGGGTGGTGGTGGTGGGGGGTTTAACTGCTGAAAAGCTTCAAGCTCACACAACAAAAGCGCCGTAACAACACAGCGACGCCGAGTTCCAGCCTCGGCTTCCAAAAGAACCTGAAAATAGAACACCTTGATCAGGGAGCCGCCTGTCCCAAATAGAGCAGGACTCCAGAGTCCAGCGCAGAGCTTTTGGGTGACGCTGACACACATTCAACCATCTGCAATCAGCCTGCTTTATATACCAACAAACAAAACAAAACAAACAAAAACCGGTGCAATGAGGCAAAGGTTAAAGGCCGGAGCTTCTGGAATCCGAGCTGAGATAAACAATTCAACGATACGTGACTTTAGACTCAGTCTTTAGGTCATCTTTTTCATCAAAGCAATGTCATTTTTTGGGGGGCTTTTTGATCAAAATGACCCGGCCAACTACTCCAGCAGATCCATTGTGTTCATTATATCTTCGTTTCTCACAGTTTCTTTGTTCCTATTTTTCGAGAGAAGGGTTTTTGGTTTGTCTGACCTTCCTGACCTGTCCGGAGCAGAGGAAGAAACATGTCAAGAATGTAAAACAAACCAAAATCCCTTGTCTAGTCTAGCATTTGCAAACACGACTCAACTTTTAATTCAGTTTGCAGGAATTGGATGTATGAGAGCAATTTTTTTTTTTTCCCAGCAGCATCAGCAGCATCAGCAGCAGCAGCAGCAGCAGCATCATTTCCTGCGCGGATGTAAAACAGCGAGACTGAGCAGCAATGCAAAATCTTATCTTCTGCAAACTGTTTCCTGAACGACGCGCAATTAGTGAGTCAGACGTTTGCTACGAACTGAGTCAACTTGTCATTTGTCGTGACCCCGTGGCTTTATTACCACCCAAAGCAAGGCGAGAGGCGCAAAGTTCATTCTGTGAGACTTCAGCTTTGCGAGCCTTAATGGCTGAAGTGCAAACACTGGGCCGTACCTGCAGGAGAGGAGGGCACCGGCTTGTTGCTTGGAAACTGGCGAGCGTGGAGCCGAATCAGGCAAATGCATGTAAATCCAAAAAGAATTTGAGTGGGCAAAACACACACACACACACACACACACACACACACACACTTAGAACCAAGAGATTTAACATAATAGGCCAGAAACAAGCAGGCGGTGAAAACCAAAGCACAGTTGCAGCGACCTGAAACATCCACGCAGGAGATTTCTGCTGCAGTTGTCATGACTTGATGACATACGAGGAGCAGCTGGGTGAGCGCACACCTCAGTCAGGTGAGCTCAGGTGGGCGGGACGAGCAGGAAAGGAGGGAATCACGGAGGAGCTGTGCCTAAAGGGGCTACTCAACACTCAACATTGAGGATTCATTCAGGAAATATCAGATTTTTTTCTGCATGCAATGAGAGTGAGCAGAGTGATGACATCTAGAGTAGAACGTGTCATCACAGCGCGCCCCCCCCCCCCCCCCCCCCCGGGTCGGCCGTTCTCCTGCTCCTTGTGCTAGCCGGACATATTGCAAGTGAAGCTAGTTTCCCTTCTCCTCTCAGCATCAAAGCATCAAAAGCACCAAAGCATCAGCTGTCGCAGGGATTTATATATATATTTTATTGAATATGGTAGGTCAGGTGACATCACATGTTGTCACATGATCACGTCAACAACATGCGATGGTCCTGATTCACTCTTTGAATCCTTGTTGGCTCAGTGAAGGTCCAGTTCCCCCCCCCCCTCCACCCCTGCAGCAGAAGCTGCTGAGGACGAGCACGGAGCCGGTTTGTTGCAGCATACATGCAAAACTACGACACCTAGTGGTGAAATGACATCGCATGTAGCCCCTTGAACTCAACACGCCTCAAATTTCTGTTTTCTTTTCATTCGACTTTCCCCCTAAAAAGGACATTAATATTGATACCACCCAGAATACCATTGTGATTTACTTTTAAAAGAAAAAAAAAAAAAAAACCCAGACAGATGACGAAGAGATAAAATGCTGATGGGAAACTGAAGCAATAGGATGGGAGATCCAGACCAGCCATTTATAATTCAGTGGAGCTGCACTCCAGGGTGCCTTGTTAGAGCCCAGCCATCTTCATAGCTGTCAATCAAACAATACCACATAGCATTAATGCTAACATTACAGAAGTCTGTCTAGGGCTGTACTGGGGGACTTATGCGCCGTATACACGATATATCCAAAATATGATGCGGGTGGAACACAGGCGGGCCAACTGCCAGTGAGGAGGCTTCGTACCGAAGGTAAAAAGACACAGTAAACAAAACATTTACAGGGAGAATAGGAGGGAAAAAATTGTCGATAATGTGGATAAACCATCGTTCTGTCAAGCATTACTTTAATGCCAGAGGTGAACAACGTTTTTCCTTCAGGGCTCTGCAGGGATGCATTTCATTAGAGTGTCACCCCGATTATGCTAATGATAAGACTGCAGTCGGGAAATAAGGCAATTTGCATTTAAGCGCAATGTGGATGTGCAGCGCTAAGAAGTGAGGGAGACCTTCTGTTAAAGATGGCAATTTATCATGATACAAAGAGAACTTAGAGAACGAACACACACACACACACACACACACACTTAAAGAATTGCTGTGCAGGGCAACGATACATAAATCAGCAGAGGATGAAGATGCCTGAGACGTGGTCCTGGAGAAACGCATCGCGGCTTCTATTAAAGCGCGGCAGGAGCTGGACGCCGACCTGCCGGGGTCACAGAAGCCACTAATGGGCTTCCTACTCAAACCGCAGTCCGAAAATAGACACGTGGCGTCAAACATCTTATATAAAGAGTGTTTGATATTTTATGACCGGGGAAAAATGTCGGAGCGCTACCATTCAGAGTTGCTCAATAATTGCTCAATCATTCATTTTCTCTTTTAAAAAAGATAATGGCCCATTGTGGAGGATAATTTGGTGGACTTGAGTTCAGAGCGATGCCAGTTCTGCCTCTCTGTTGCTTTGGTCACTGTAGAGGTTGTCTGAGAAGCTGTTTAGCATGCGGAGCCACCCTGCACTCATGAAAACTGAAAGACGGTGTTAAAAAAAAAAAAAAAACCCTAATGAAATATATTCAACACGTAAAGAATGACCGGAATAAGCCGTTCCCAAAGCAGCTTTCAGGCAGCAGTGCACCATCAATATTCAGTTGATCCTAATGAAAAACCAGTTGGTTAAAAGCTGCAACCTTTCTGCACATTTCCCTGATGATGAATTAATGGAAAATCAGCAAGTCCTTGCAAAATGAGGACGTAAGGAGGCCGTTTGTCTTCTCCCTCGTCCCAGCGGCGGCGCAGCCTCGAAGGCTCCTTCACTTTGGTTTCAAAGTCCCAGCCAGTCTGGAGAACAGTGTTGTCTCACGTTGCAGCGGGAGAACAAAAGTCATCTCTGGTGTTTTTGTTTGTGGGGGGGGGAGAACTCTCTGAAGCTCTCTGAGCGCTTTTCACCACCGATCGTTAAAAATATGATCAGGGCCAAATAAAGCAACCTCAGCCATGAGGCAGCGGGAGCAGGCGCTGCAGCAGCCCCACCTGTTAGGAGTTGATGGCTTCAGAGCAGGTGTGGGACACGCTCAGCACTGACACTCTGCCACTGCTCTCATCTTTCACAAAGAAAGAAAAAAAAAAATGCCCTGAGATTTTTTTTTTTTTACACAAAGATTTGTTTGGAATTTAAGCGGACAAAAGAGTTTCAGCAGTGTTGTCACTACATATAAAAAACTAAATTTAAAAAACAAAAAGAGAGAAGGCGCAGATGACAGGTGAAGCCCGCTGGAATTTCACGCTGAAATAAAATGAGCAGGTTTGTGGAGAGGTCACGCAGGCTGAGCAGCGAGGTTCCTCTGGAAGTTCCTCTGGACGTTCCTCTGGAGGTTCCTCTGCAGGTTCCTCTGGAGGTTCCTCTGGAAGTTCCTCTGGAAGTTCCTCTGCAGGTTCCTCTGGAAGTTCCTCTGGACGTTCCTCTGGAGGTTCCTCTGGAAGTTCCTCTGCAGGTTCCTCTGGAAGTTCCTCTGGACGTTCCTCTGCAGGTTCCTCTGCAGGTTCCTCTGCAGGTTCAATGAGTCCAAGGAGATCACAGCCAAATGTCAGCAGAGGTAAACAGGAAGCCAAGGAGCACAATCACACATCAGCCTTGTGTGTGTACGTGTGTGTGTGTGTGTGTGTACGTGTGTGTGTGTGTCGGCCGTGTCCTTAAACACTGACACAACAAATGCGCAGACATTTCTTTTTGCGTTTTTTTGTTTCATTTCATTGAGTGCTGCAGTGCTGCAGTGCTGCACACACACACACACACACACGCACGCACACACACACACACACAAACGCACACACGCACGCACACGCGCACGCACACAAACGCACACACAAGCACTGGACAACTTTCCGAGGGTTTTTAAAGTCGCATTAAATCTCCAACCGTCCCTGGGTGACGCCGCCCGGCTGCCAGCAGAGGCCTGGTCAGGACAACCAGCCGCCCATCCTGATGCCACGGTGATGTAATGATGATCATCATGGTAATTATGATGATATTGCTGGGAAGCGATTCACTCTGTTTGTCTGCTGGTCAAACTGAGAATCCAAATTGCAAATTTCCCCCAACGTGGGATAAACAAAGTTATTTTATTCCAGCCTGTTCTAACCGCCCCCCCCCCCCGAAAAAAAAAAACACAGACAAAGAACTCAAAAATCTCACTCACGCTTCTGTTTGCAGGGGGAGAGGCTGGAGGCAGAAGAACCTGAAGAACCTGGCAAGCTGAGCAGGTGTGAGGAGTTGGTGCTGATTGTCTTCAGAGTGGTAGTGGAGCGGTGATGCCTTCATGGGAAAACAGAGAATTCAGCTTGGGCCAGACTGCAAACCATGACAACTGTTACGAGAAATTAAAATCCTGCCTGCGGTGCAGCAAAGTTGCTGTGTTTTTAGGATTCTTTCTGCTGCTGGGAGGTTTGTCTCCCAGCGAGGATGTGGAAAGGACTGCACAGCGCTGTGATGATCACATCATGCTTCTAAATATAAAGATGACTTGAACTGCGCTGACGTTCTTGCACCGACTCGTCTTGTTTGCTCACTTGGTGGCTGTTTCGACATAACGTCACACTGAATAATCCCGCTGTGGAACCGGCGGCGGTCATTTGAGGAGATACAGCTGTGTGTGTGTGTGTTTTTTTTTATTTTTTTTTTAGCTTTCAGACGATAAACTGAGGTTCGGCGAGAGGCTCCTGCTTTTCAAATCTTCTTTCAACAACGGAGGCGACAACAACAACAGCAGCAGCAGCATTGGACGAGGAGCGAACGGAAGGAATCAGTTGCTGTGTGGGAAACTCATTACCATCCAATTACATTTTAGACAAGGACTCTAAATTGTTTGTCTCATATCGAAGCGGCGCCGCTGTCGTCAGCGTGAGGTATCGAGGCGCTCAGGTTTATTTTTTTCCTTCTCTCACGGAAAAGACGGAAACGATAATTAATATTCCCTCAGTGCGGACTTGTTTTTTTTTTTTAAATTAGGCACATAAAAGAGCAAGCGTGCCTTTGTCTCCCCCGTATACGTGTCTGTGTCGCCTCCTCTGCTCTCTTTCAGCCCAGCCAGGCCTCTGTTATCGGGGCCAACCTAAAATACAGCGACTATTCTGAGGGGTCTGAGCTAAAAAGGAAGGAAGCGCAGGAGGAAGAGAAAGATGAAGCCTTGGGCTCTTCTCTCCTTTCTCTCCTCCTCCTCCTCCTCCTCCTCCTCCTCCCTCCTTTTTCTCCCATCCCCTCCCCTCTGCTCCCCCTCTCCTCTCCTCTCCAGTTAGCCTTGGGCTTTGGCAAAAAAAAAAAAAAAAACACAAAAAAAACACACAAAAAAAAAAACACAGAGCAGTGGCAAAATAAAAGCGAAGTCGGAGGAGCAGCATGACACAGAGCGGCAAAGCGCACAGGCTGCACGGGAATGAATTAGCAGGAGAGGATTTGACGGCTAATAGGATGCTGCAGACGAGGGGATGAGAAAGAGGGATGAATTACACAAATAGAGCAGGAGAGAGCAGGACGCATGGTGAATAGGGGGGATGATGTAACAGCGTCGAGCAGACGTCGCTGCCAGTCGCCAGGTTTGGGGCTCTTCTGCATTCATGGCTGAGGAACTGAGCAGTTTCGATGCGGCTGGGATGAATGAATTATGACGAGGCCGCTGATGGAGTGACCGAGAGGACAAGAGCGCACTGGCAGGCGATCGAGGGTGAATTGGGTGAAAGTCAAGGTTAAAAGGGAAGTAAGAAAGCAGCGAGGAAGAGGAGTGAGAAGAATCTCCTGCAGCCGCTCGCTTGCTTGCCGTCCTCACTGTGAACTGTCTGACATCTGGAAGTGGAGGTGAATCCAGTTTGCCTCCACCAGAGAGTTTGGACATCAGAAATACTTGCTGCCGCGGCAGCACTTTTTTTATTATTATTATTTTTTATTTTTTTTAACAGCCTTTTACTTCCTTCCCAGCTCACCTCCCGCTCCGCCTCACGCCTCTTATCTAACCTGCGTCTCCTCCTCCTCCTCCTCCTCCTCCTTCCCCTCCTCGTCCTCCCCCTCTTCCTCCTCGTCCTCCTCCTTCCTTCTGTCTTCCCCTTCCGGTTTTCTGTTTGCATCTCATCAGCCCCACTCTCCTCCTCTTACTCTTCCTTCCACCTCTTCCTCCTCCTCCTCCTCCTTGTCCTCCACCCTTTCCACTCCACTGAGCCTCCATCCCACTGCTCCGCTCCTCTTCCTCTTCCTCCTCTCGCTGCCCATTCTTTCTCTCAGCTTCCTCTCCTCTCTTATCTCGACAAACACTCCTTCTTTTTCTCCCCGGTGCTTCTATCCTCTCTAAATCTCCCTGTTTCCCCCCTCTATCCTCTGCGTTATTTGTTTTTTTCTTCCAATTTCCCTTCCTCTCTTCCTCCCTTTCTCCTCCTGTTTTCCTTTGCCCCCTTTCTGGGTGTGGATGTGTTCTTTACCTGGAGGACGAGGAAGGTTGACATTTACACGAGTGCTGATCACAGCCGACACGTCTCGGCCATGTCTACGGTCACGATGGAGCCGGGGACGCACACACACACTTGCACACACACACTTGCACACACACATTAGGGAGAAGTCGTTTGCTTTGCCCTTCCTATTAGCTGCCTTCACACACTCAACTCACCCCAAAGGTCCCAGAATATTCTCATATTTATATTTTGTATTCCAAACCCCAGAGGATCAGCTTCACACCATTAGTAACCCCCCCGCCCCCCCTTCCCCCCTCCCCTGCCAAAAAAAAACGCTTTTGATCTGAAGAAAACAACATATTTAGCCCTCTGTTTGCAGGCTTTTCCTTAAAAACGTAGGATTTTTTGGGATGTTTAACAGTCAGTTTTTACAATGCTTCCAACTGACTGAGGCTGCGAGTGAATCCCAGAAAGGCAGATTTCTCCTCGAGTTTGCAGCTCACAGCCGGAGAAGCCAAGCCGGCCTGCTGGGTGCTGTGTCGTGCCTGTGAAGGGAGGCCAGTGGAGACGTGCAGGGCCGCAGTGGACACTCAGCCACAGCCTCCCTCAAGGCAAGCAGGTGGTCACATCCACCCACCAGGGAAGAAAACACATCTCTTATCTTTGAACGTATGCTGGCTGGGATAAGAGCATAAAGATTTTCTTCTTCTTCTTTTCTTATTGTGAGCTGCCAAACATTCAACAGCGTTCGCTGCCCGCACAGCCAGGAACGTTCAAGGACCTCTTGTGAGCCGTCCTCGGTTGCAGCAGCAGGAGGAGGGTCGGGGAGGTTGTTTAGGCTCCTTGATGGCTCCTCCACAGCTGGCCCCGCCCCCTCATCGCTAAACCACTTTTAAAACCAAACGCCTTCACAAATTGCTGGCAATCAGAGCGGATGCTATAAATTTGGCTTCTATCTACAGAGCCGAGATGGGGTCTGGTAATGAGGTTATCGCCGGCTTGCTTATCCACTTACAGCCCCTGACGGTGCAGCTGAGGAGGGGCCAGTGTGGCTGCCGGGCCTCTGCGTCATGTGACCAGGGTTTGTAATTGACTCATGTCAGGTTAGGCCAGTGAGAATACATCAAAACACGAGGTTGCACCCGCTTGCACGCAAAGCAAGTTAATGAAAATGCATCAGTACCACTACACGACTGGTGTGTGTGTGTGTGTGTGTGTGTGTGTGTGTGTGTGTGTGTGTGTGTGTGTGTGTGTGGTGCGTCTCCACTGCGTCACAACTCCACAGTGGAACCTGGAATAAAAAAAAAAAGACCCAGCAGCAATTCATGACACAACAAAGAGAATCACAATAAAGCATTTCGTTTTCAAAATAAAACCAATATTTCTAAATGACCTGTGCAGTTGTCACTCATTCGACTCACCAGGTAGGACAGACAGTGCTGAGAGGAACGTTGTGTCCGAACACTCATGCTGAGGTTGGAGCCCCAGATCCGAAAACACAACTTGACCACATGATTTCCACTCTCTGGCGTCTCTTCCCTGGAAAACTCTGCTGCTTTTGCTCCCCCCGGTCTTGGACTTTTCACAGTGCAACCCGGAAAGGGCAGGAGTGTGCGGCACAAATTGGAATATTCTTCTCTCCCGCAGTTTCCATCCTAGAAACAATCTTGTTAGCGAGAAGAGCCTGTGGTTGTCAGTCACCTCCTGCGAGGCCATGGTGCTCCATCAGCCGCTGCTGCTTCTCTTGCAGTTGAAACAGGGACTCGCAAGCCCTCGGCGAGATGCGCATCCATTGATCACAGACCTCTTAAGGCGGCCTGACTCGGCAAAAAGAGGTTAGGGTCCCCTCGACGGTCCCCTCCCACCAATCAGAAGCCCCTGACGGTATCGATGATCTGGTTTCACGCTGCAGAAGAGCCCATCGTGACAAGAGGACGTATGTGGGGTGAAAGAGGAAACCCAAGTGAAGACAAGGGTGCTGTGAAATACTTTGGCTTTCTGGTGAAAAGGTGGAGGCAGTCCATTACACTCAATACAATGATTCACAGCAGAAGAGGAAGAGGAAGAGGGGGAGGAGGAGGAGGAGGACAGAGAGGAAGTCTCAGGGCATGAGAAATCATTTAAGATTAGTTTTGCTCCAGGAGTTGGCTATTCAGCGGCGTCCCAAACTAGTTAAGCTCATCACAGCTCAAAGGACCGTTTTTTTTGTTCAAAGACCAAATTAAAAATGAATGCGGACGAAAGCAGAGACAGAGAGAGAGAGAGAGAGGGAGAGAGAGAGAGAGAGAGAGAGAGAGAGAGAGAGAGAGAGAGAGGAGAGAGAGAGAGAGAGAGAGAGAGAGAGAGAGAGAGAGTCGTCTGAGACCAGAGCACCTTTGCTTTTCTTTCCCCTCCTGCTTCATAATGCGTCTCATCTCGAGCGCCTCGCTGCTCATTATCTCCATTCAAAAGGTAAAACAATGAGCCGTGATGCGGCGGCTCCACCATCACCAACACATTGGCGCTGCTATCAGGCGGCTCGAGCAGCTGTTGCCAGACCTCCTTTCAGTGTTTGGTGAGATTCCACGCTGGCTTTTTTTTTTTTTTTTGAAATGTTCCCGCTGGGAGCGAAAGACTAAAAAGTGGCTTTCAGGCACTTATTAAATGACACGAGAGCTTTTGTCCCGCAAGGGCGGAAAAATGGCTTGAAAACACGGTGGAAAGACGGAAAAGAAGGAAAACCCATTAGCAGGAGATGATCAACACGAGGTCACATGACGACAGAGTGTTTTTAGATAAATCACTGCAATATCACTGCACATTGTCGGCCAGTGTGAGACCTGGACTAGAGTTGAGCGACGTTTTCAACATCCTACAGGTGTAACACACACACAAAATCAGCAACATAATCTGGAGTGCAGTGGGTGAAACATAAAATGGCAGTAATTTGGAAGAATGAACAAAAAAAAACCTTTAGGTTTTGCTTCTTAGCCAATAGATTTTTTAAAAAAAGTTTAAAACAATTTAACTCAGTGTAATAGAGGCAACAGTAAATAGTATAAAACAGTGTAAATAAAATCATATCAAATTAAATATTTTAAGACAAATATAGCGATTTTTAGTCACAATTAGTTCCACATCCACCTTCTTATATAATTTTTCCAGTAGAAATCCTTCCCCCTCTGGCTGGGGCAGAACACGTGTGTTTCCACCAGCACAAACTGGATGATGTTTCCGTGCATCATTAACCAGAAGCTGGACATCATTTCCATTTTAATGCGGTGGCCTCGGCTAAGTAGGTCCAGAAGGTCCCCGGTGCCTCGTGGCTCTCGCCGCCCCTGGTCCAGCCTGCGTCCTTGAGGGGAGACAAGCTCAAAGTGTTTTATTGTGTAATCAGACGTGTGCGCCACCTGCGGAGTGCGTTGTGTGTGCACGCCGGCGCCCTGCCAGGGAGGAGCTGCTGCTGCTGCTGCTGCTGCTGCTGCTGCGCGGCCACCACACACATCACCCCCTCCGCAGCTTCATGAGGACGACTCCCTGTTGGGCGGAGATTAAAGAGGGAGTGCAGGTGTGGGGTTAACCAGGACGCTAATTGGAAAAGCAGGCGGGGTTTTTACTCAGCTTCTATTTTACAGTATGTCACGTCCGCTGACGTGTAAATGGCAACAAAGTGTTTCCATGAAAACCTTTTAGCCATACTTGAGAGGTTTTTCCAAGTTTCCATCACCAATTCTTTTATTGTGATATTTAGGTTTTGCACAATTCAAGGGGTCAACTATTAGCTTCTCTAATAGTTGCAGAGGTGGGTGGGGGGGGGGAGTTGAGTGCTGGAGCCACCAAGTCAAACTAATGCACAGGAAGGACGTTCCTGTTTGTTACCCCCGAACCTTTTCCTTCATTTTCTCAACACACGTTTGAGCAATTTCTGCAGCCGTGCTCACACTCACTTGCAGGTGCACTGAGGAGATAAGGGTCACACCAGTGTGTGTGTGTGTGT
>NW_027466139.1:1570000-1610000 GCF_046127955.1 Nelusetta ayraudi | reverse complement strand
GACGTCCGGAATTCATCTCAAAGTTGTCCAGCGTGTGGCTGGCTTAAATATTTGAACAAGCCAAAGAGTTGAGAAGGCCGGCGGAGGGAGAGATGAAGGAGGAGCTGCCTCAGAGTGAAGGAAGTGAGAGGGAAAACCGGCGACCTCGGAAGGATCCGGGAGGCTCCGAGGCTGAAACTGGGTTAATTGTGCGACGCTACCAGCAGGTTAACCTCCTGAAGACTGGAGCAGCGTTTCCATGAGCCCAAGAATTGCATTAAAAACCTAAATATGGCAATAAAAACTGCATGGTCATGGAAACAGCTGAACTTGGAAAAACCTCGTACGGATCGCAACAGTGTCATGGAAACACTCTTTTTTGTGTGGGTCACGTGACCAGTTGACTGACCAGTGAATATGGGGCGTTATGATTGGTCGGAGGTGGAGACAGAATATTTTTTTACAAGTAATCAAAGAGAAAAATATAACAACCATTCTTCACAGCAAACAAACATAATTCTTGTCCAATCTGAGGCGAATTACGGCTTATGTGCTTTGCAAATCGCAATTGTAATTTGTCGAAATGTTAAAAATGTTGCTTTTATTTTGCGAAAAACTGTTTTGTTTTTTTTTGTTTTTTTTTTACACTTCTGATCTTCTTTTTTGGGGCTGGTTCACTTGAACAGCCGGCGGTCGGCAGCTGTTTTGGAAGGCCTCGTGTAAAAGCGGCCAAACATTTATTATTCATCATCCGCTCGGAGAGTTATCGCTAAGGAAGGGACATCAGAAGGTCGATTACAGTTTGGATGTTTCATATTCACATCCCATTAAAACGACGGAGATGGAAAAGAAAAAAAAAGAGATTGTGCTGAGGTTTCTATCACTGCTGATCTGTTTTCCGCTTCACTCCCCCCCCCCCCCCCCCCCGTTTATTGGATGCTGATGCTGTTTGTGTGCTGCCTTCTGCCCCCCCCCCCGATACGTCCTGTCAGCTTTAGTAGGATTTCATTTAAACTCCATCCAAACATCCAACGAGTTATTCATCGGTAGTGGAAATATAATTTGCCTATCTGGTCATGCAGCGTTGGGAAAAGATTGTATCACATGCAAACCTTCTCCGGTGGTGAGTTCTCATGTTGCAACATCAAACTTAATGGCCCGCTGTAACATTTCAAAAGAATCCACTGGCATAAAACAGAATAAAATGTGCCAGTGTTTGTGTTTCAGTTTGGTAAAGTTACTCAAGTCAAATGGCTGTTTTGCGCCCCTTCACTAATCAACAGAACTTGTACTTACATGATGTTTCTACTGTGGCAGCATCATTTGAATCGTCTCAGCATTTTGTGAGTTTTTACCCCGAAATTCAAGTAGGACGTCAAAGAACCTGAATAAAGAATAAAGCGCTTTGCTCTCATCAGATGCCAGCCGAGCCTCCTGATTGGCCCTTCAAGATCTGCCAATGAGCTGCTGTTTCCAGCCCGAAAGAAGCAATCCAACCTCCACTTTGATGTATCACTTTCTCTTCTACTTTGAAAAATACTTAATCACTCATTAGTCAGTGGGTTTATGCAAATGCAGTCAACTTGACAAATCTTTGGGTTTTTCTTCTTCACAAAATGTCGCTTCCTGACTGACTGGGAACTCCAGTTCTGTTATGAAATCCGCTAGCATGTCTGACAGAGTCACATGTCCGGCGCCTGGCAGGCAGGACCTCCTCCAGGCAGGACATCAACGACATCGAGCAGCGCCGAGCGGTGCTGCCGGGACTCCCCGGGGACGCTCACATCCATTTAGTGCCAGCAGCTCTGGGCTGGGAGACGAATGGGACAGCCAGCGCTGGAGTGAAAAGCCGCTGAGTCAGCAGTCTGAGTCACACGGTGGAGGGAGGGAGGGAGGGAAGGAGGGAGGACGTGGAGGGCGGAGCTTAGGAGGGGAACAAAAGAAAACCAGGAGAATAAGACGTCAGGGCGAAGACAGAGGGCGGGGACGCACTGTGTGAGGGTGTTGTGCTTCGCAGAGCGTCGGTGCCGCAGAGACTCACTGTCACTGGTCGCTTGTCACCATGTGACAGACTTTTTGGCCCTCAGGGGCCCCTGTCACCGGCCCCGACCTGCCCGGGGTGACGGAGGGAGGCAGAGGAAGAGGGAGAAAGGGCTTCGCTTGCACCCTGTCACTGACCCTAAACACCAGTCAGCCTGTGTGTGTGTGTGTGTGTGTGTGTGTGTGTGTGTTTGGTGCACCAGACTTGGCTCGCACCAGGCCGACTGTAACTGCAGCGCTCAGCGCTAACGGCTCGGCCCGCAGCGGCTGTCACCGATCAGGGCTCTCGTGTTCTGCTGCTTCTCCTTGTTAAAGTCACTTTTATATCACACCAGCTGTGAAAGTGACGCTCACTTCCTCGACAAAGAGCTCCCACATTACCCCTGTTTGCTGCCATGTCTTTAGTGGCGACCAGCCCCCCCACACTCCAAGATGGCGGCACAGTCATTTCACTGTAGATTTTTTTTTTTTTGTTGCTGCAGTACCTCGAGTGGCCACTGGGAAAGATCGGCGCGCCGCTATATTGCCAGTCCAGGATCTGGTACTTATAATACATCAATGGTATCGACCCATAAACCCATGTTCCATTGGGCCAAACGCTGTCCATCGCTGGTAAATGGTGTGTTTAGCCCTCTGTTTACAGCATCCTGTGAAAACAACAAGAAGAAAGTTCAGCTTCCTGCTCAGACTGATGCCATGTCGGACCTTCTGCATGTTTGAATACACAGCGGCGTCAGAGGGGCCGGTGCATCTCCTGCTTGTGGGTGTGGTCACTAACCTCGAAGCGGTATGAGCCCCTTTGTGATGTCACGTCATCACTTTGTCACAGGTGGAACAAGCTAAACCAGTAAAAGATTAACTTTGCTGGTTGCGGTGGAATGTACCAACCAAACATAGTCAAACAGAAACACGGGTGAGGTGAATATTTCTTAATGAGTTCCTTTAATTGCTGCTTGAGATCCGCTGCTACTGTTGAGACTCGGATCCTTAAGAAAGACAAAGACCTGATGGGGTTGAAAGTGCAGCGCTGAGACGATGAGAGGAAGCCGGAGACGTGCAACCCTGCTCATGTTTATCTCTGCAGTGAACACAGAGAGGGGAAGCTCCTCCCCCGAGATGGATAATCCAATATTAATTACCAAACAGACCTTGGCAGCAATAGCCCTCTTAATTAATAGTCGTCGGTCTGCTCGACCCTGCGTGCAGACACAAACACGCACACAGGGACGATCGAACAAACCGCTAATGCCTCCTCTCGCTGCCAAACGCACCGAGGTGTGCACATTATACCTTCCACAGTTACATATTTACATTTTTAAATAGATTTATTTTTTTTTTTGCCATGTAAGTGCACTAAGAGCTCTGGCGGCTGTTATACATGATGTGCTTTAGTCCAATTTCCCCCATGACAACGAGCTCACGCCCAGTTAATTCCAGCAAAATGTGAAAGGTTCAACATCGCTGTGCTCTCGGTGCATTTCCCATCGCATAATCCACTAATCCACGCATGTAAGCTTAGGTGTGTCAGCATGTGTGTGTGTGTGTGTGTGTGTGTGTGTGCGTGTGTGTGTGTATTTACCTGCTGCAGATGCGCAACATTCAACACTTTCATTTGTTTCCCTCAGAGAAATGAGGAAGTCCAGACACGTATGTGCTTCTCTGCATGAATCTGCAGACACTGTGTGTGTGTGTGTGTGCGCGCGCGTGCATGTGCGTGTGTGTGTGTGTGTGTGTGTGTGTGTGTGTGTGCGCGTGCTCACTCATCCCCTGCTGAAAAGGACTCCCAGTGTTGCTGTAAATTAGCGGAGCTCCTCTCCTGCTGCTGCTGCTGCTGCTGCTGCTGCTGCTGCTGCTGCTGCTGCTCCTCCTTTCTTCTGCTCGTCCTGTGAACATCTTGAGACTCACGACCCTCTTGTTTCATTTTCTCATCTTGTGGGCACGAGAAAATTAATCCCATTAATCGCAGCGTCGTTAAATGCACTGTAAATGATAATATTAGCAGTTATCGTCGAGGGATGCGTAGGAGTGGAGCGTGCACGTTGAATGCGGCGCGCATGAGTGAGACATAATTCATTTATGATCTTCCTCTGTGTGATGTCGGGACGGATGAAGGCCAGCGTGAGACCGTCTGCTGGCTGCTCTCTTGTTCTGATGCCCCCAAGAACTGAACATTCATTCATGTTCTGTTTTTTGGTTTTACTTTATTTCTTTTTTACCTTTCCCACAGCTTCCAAGGCCTTTGTGCCTTTTTCAGCTGAAATATCATCATCATGATTATCATCGTTTAAACTAGACAGAGAAACACTGAATGGTGTCATTACTACTTAATAAGTAATCATCATCAGCAGTAACACATCATCATACCTTGTTGAGTTGCTCACCGCCTGTTTAATGCTGTCTGCTGTCTGCTGGCATGTTTGCCGGTCTCATCAAACACTCACATCGCTGGATTCAATCTGCTCCCACGTCATGTGACCAAGTCCAATCAAAATCATTCACCACTTGAGGCGGGTCCAGATTTCTCCCACACTGCCGGCAGTAACGCACGGGGGGGGCAGCTTACGCGAAATGCTTTTCTCTGGAAGTTTGAAGAAACAGTAAAAATGACTCCTTCAAACTCTCCCAGATTGTGTTCCAAACTTTGAGGCGACGGATCGTCAGTTTGTTTAATTGCCGTCTCGTCCTTCACCTGAACTCCTCTTGTCTTCCTCGGCACCTCGTGGGATCAATTAAATTGTTTCATTTGAAACGGTGAGCGAGCGGCGTCTCCGGCCACGTGTAATCAGCAGAGTGAGTGAGTCTAATAATGTTCAGTGTGACGTGACGTCTGCAGCAGTTGATGCACCGTGATGATGACTGTGGAAAATGTCTGGAGATTAAAGAAGAGAAATAGAAAATAGGAAGCTTGTCCTTCATATGTTACAGTATATTGCAGCAAATTGTTTGTTTTGTGTTGGACTGAATACGACATCAGCTCCTTAACTCTGTGTTTTTATTGGTCGGTGAGTTGACGGTTTCCACTCAGTAAGGGGCTTCGTTCAAGAGATATTTCTGCGCCGTCTTCCTCTGAAAGGAATTATTACTGCAGACGGCGGCTCAATTTTGTGTTTTTCTTTTTCTTTTTTTTTTTTGTTGGCGGCACAATTTTATTGTGAGCCCAGTGGAACGAAGAGAGGTCGGATTGTCCCCAAGATTTAATAAACAGGGAGAATCGAGTGAGACGTGAAGGCGAGAGGACGAGTTAAATATGAGCATAAATCAGTTTGACCCGAGAACCCAGGAAGAAATGTTGTCAGACTGCTGCGCTGAGCTGATTAAGAGGCAGAAAACACAAGAATAAAGCTCTCTTTGTCGCGCTTATCACACACACACACACACACACACACACTGAATCATTCCTTTCAAGACTTTTACATTTGTTCGAACACGTCTGACCTTCAACCTGTTCATGAATTTGATGAATTTTTCTGCATTTTTCGACAGCAATGGTTTTGATTCAGCTGTCAATCAATGCACACACACACACACACACACACACACACACACACACGCACACACACACTGAGAGGGATGACTCATAGAGGAATAAAAAAATACATAAAATTCAAGTGTTTTATTTTTCCCCTGTAAAAGCTTCGACAATAAAACCACATTATTTTTTTGTATGTCTGAAAAGCGGCTTTAGCGGTTTTGCCAATATGTGCTGTTCCTCTGTTAAAAAAAAGTTGATTTCCTATTAGCAAGACTCCTCTCATCTGCTGAAGAACCTGAGAGCAGGAAAAGCTCAAAGAGAATTTAATCTCTGGAAAGTGGGTGGAAATAAAAATGGACAACAAATTCTGTTCACACTGAATCAAAAACATACATCAGAGTTGAGCAGCAGCAGCAGCAGCAGCAGCAGCAGCAGCAGCAGCAGCAGCAGCAGCAGCAGCAGCAGCAGCAGCAGCGTCACTTCAGTGTTTTTCTTCTCTGAAGGAATCAGCTTGTGACTGGGCCGCGTCTCTCCTGCCTTCAAGAAGGCAGCGAGGCCGACAGATGGTGAGTAGGCAGGCAGGCAGGCAGGCAGGCAGGCAGGCAAGGAGAATATATTGGCAGGTAGAATCCCAACCGGTCGGCCAGACAGTTGCCATGCAGTCAGCAGCCAGTAAGCAGCAAACAGCCAGACAGTCGTGCAGCAGAGAGCCTGGCAGCCAGACAGCACGAGTGGAGCGAGAAGGAAGGAAAAATGGAATAAAAGATTGAAAGACTCAGTGATGACAGGAGGCAGCGAGCTGGTGAAAAAACAGGATGGAAACACAGTGAAGGTCTGGGACGTCAGGGGGCTTTTTACCCATAATTCACGGCGGGGTCGTTGAAGTGGCAACGTGGAAATTGATCCGTCTCCTCACAACTTTCCCATGCGTGGCAGCCAATCAGAGGCTCCACCCACCGGCGCGATGAGTGTTCGGCATGACTCGGATCTTATCTGCTGCTGCTTTTCCTTTCTTGCTGAAAAACAGGGTGACATTTTTCTAAAGAGGAGCGCAGTGTGACGGCGACGCCGGCTGAGCTGCTCCCAGTGACGCCGGCCGAGGCGCCGACTCCGGTCACAATATGCACAGTCATGAGACGCCCGAGGAAAGTGTTGAAATCCAAGAGCAGACTCTGGATGATTCCACTCAGAGAGGCTTTGCCTAGCAACAGAGAGCTGCGTCTCTGCCTGTGTTTCCTTTACAGTGCGCAGCGATGCTATCTTATGTTTTGCGGCTTTCATTCATTCATGCATGGTTGCAGAATTCATTTTGTAATTATGTCCTTTCAGTTCTGGTAGACTGAATTGTGCGGAAGATCAGACCTCAGTCCCATCTCTTCCACACTCTTCCTCTGTCCCGCTGGTATTGTGACCAGGACCGGGACCAGGACCATCTTTTCAAGAGTTGTTAAGGCAACATTTCTAGTTGATGAATGGCGCTCTAACAGTGTTGTGGATATTTCCTCTGGAACAAACAGGAAGCAACTGCTGCCTGATGAGAAACAAACAAAAAAAGGTGTTCAGTTAATGATGGATGCAGCGGCAACACGCTGGCCCGCGGCTGGACGTGGTGACTTGACCAGATCCAGCGAGCCGGCGCCAGTGAAGCACCGCAGCAGCAGAGATAATGATAAATCAAAGCTGCCGTTTGCCACGGCGACACTGGCGGGAAACACTGTGGCGTCGACAGACGCAGAGCTCCAAGGTTCCAGTTTTTCCAGAAACCGATGATTAGCTTGACAATGGAGCAGGTGTGGATAATCAGGCTGCAGGTGAGGAGGGACCAGGTGGCAGGAGGCCGACTGCTGCAGCTGATTAGGACTCCTTTTGAAACTTCTGGGGAGAAAAAAAAGAAAAGAAAAAGAAAACGTACATGGGGAAGACAAGAAGTGGTTGCATCGAATTGTAGCACAGGAACACCAAACCAAACCAAACCAAACCAAACCAAACCAAAAACGATCCGCTGTAATCTGCTGAAGCAAGCCAACCTCCCAAGGTCAGGGTTGTAATGGCCACATGGGAGCAGCAGGGAAATGAATGAGCGCAATCACAATCCGCTAATTCACCGGCATAACAGGGAGACGCTGCTTTAGTGCAATTAAATTAAAGCGCTGGAGTGTAAAAGACAATCCATCGGCTCTGATTGGAGGAGAAGCGGCGCCGTAATCAGCGGAGACGATACAAGCGAGACCTTCAGTTCGCTGCACTTTGGTTCAAATCTGTTGTTTTATTTTTTTGCCGCTGTTTTTTTTATTTTTTTATTTTTTCCGCCTTGCTGCTGCCGCCGGCTGCTCTTCCGGTGGCTCGCGTGAGACAAAGTGTCTCTTGCAGCACATTTTAAAGCCCCGGCAGCGCTGCAGATGAAGGGCTTCTCTTTGCACTTGATCATCCTTCGTCTTCTTCTGTTTGTCACTGCCAGTGACAGTTGGTCGACATTTCCATCCAGACAGGCATAAAAATAGTCCTGTTTAGCATGTCGTGAATGGGAAAAAGACGCTCGCCGAGCCACTTTACGTAAGAAGACAAAGACGCCCCCTGATTTTCCCTGCAGCTTCACCATCTGAGGCTTTTCTTTCTCCCCCAAGCTCGGGGAATGATGGCAAGGCTCCTCGAGACCAGTTGACCTTGTGCCGCTCTTTGACATTCCGACCTTTAAATGTCTTTTTCTTTTTTTTTTATATTGACAGGTCATATTGAAGAAGACAGGTCATTAAACAGCCTCTGACCCCGGCCAGCCGATGGGAAATGCCAATACAATAGCCGCTGCCGTCCAATCACGATATACATCGCAGGGTATTACCGCCAGATCCCCCCGAGGGCAAATCCCAGAGTCATCGCCGGCCGCACCTGCAGCCCAATGCCATCAAACATAAGAGGCCATTACAGAAATATACCTGCGCTGAGGCTCGGAGTCATTTTCTGTTTGTGTGATTACCAGCCATCGTTCATCCTGCAGCTCCAAGAAGAAAAAGTTCAAAGAAAGTCGTTTCACAGAAATATGTGTTGATTTTCTTTGTGCTGAGAAATACACACATATAGTTAATAATAAAAACACCCTCATAATGCTAAAAAAAAAGATGAAAGTCTAATACTCAGTCTTATTGACAGCTTTTTTTTTTCTTTTACCATTATGGAAAAAAAGACTAGGAATTCATACATTTAAATGAGAATTATGATTATGACATTCTGCTTGGCCTGCGTCCAATTCACCGGCCTTTATTTTGACACAAAACGACCAAATAAATAAATAATGCTGTTCCTGAGCGCTGCGAACGGAGGCTGAGCCGAGGTTCCCGTCGCAGGGGAGGTCACGAGCTCTCGCAAAGTCGTGGCTCCCCTCAGGCCACTGGCTAATGCAAACCCACAGCCGGATGCTACTGAGCACTGAATTCAATTCAAACACGGGAGATGTGGCTCTACATTTGTCTTGGGCACTGAATGTGGCCACATTGACAGATACTCTGGTAATCTCAGCCCCTCCCATCAGTGTAAATCCATCTTCTTCATGCTGACACAGTGTTTTCTGTAGATGTTTATGCCTAGTGTTGTAGTCAAGACGGCATCAACTGAGACCAATACATTATCAAAACTAGAGAGCCATCGAGCTCCAGACCAGACCAAGACTTTATATATCAAAGAAAACAAACAACTAAACAGAAAAAAATGACCAGTGTCTTTTTAAATTCAAGTTGGTTTCGAAATGGAACAGCAGTGTCTCTTTTCAGCAAGGTGTCTTTTAATCATATCCTTTAACATTTTGCTGCTTTGCCAAATATTTTGAGCCGTTTTCAAAAAAACAACTTTGCTTCATAAAATTAAAAACAAACAGATGAACTAGGAACAAGGGGGCAGGGCGTCACTCTGGGTGTCACCATCAGAACGTGGGTTGCTGTTCAACCCAGTCTGAACAGCAGCAGCTGGATTCTTTTCTGTTATTATCCTGTCATTACAGTGTTGGCTGAATCTTGACTGGTCTGGATCTAAATCCCGAGTCCAAGAGAAGACCGAGACCCTCAAAAAAATGGTCTGGAGACCGAGACCGATCTCCAGGGCTACAACACTACAACACAAGCTCAGCGTGTTCTTGTTACGAGCCGACCGGACTTGTTGGGTGCGGACAGAAGCCAGAGTGGCGTGCAGGGACTGGCGGCTTCAAGTGTCAGCTAACAGCCAATTTCAGTTTGCCATGTGACTCCCGTGTCGCGGGAGAGATCACAACAAGCCGCCGCCAGCCGCCTGCACCCCCTCTCCCTCCCACACGGGTGACACAGAGGTCAAATTACTGCGAAAACCAGGAAGGAGCAGATGCACCGAAAGCCTCCCGATTGGACGGCAGGATTGGTGACCTTGACAACTGGCTATTATCGGGAGCCGAGGGGGCGCCGAGGCGAGGAGGGAGAACAGTTTAGCAATCTGAGGTTCGGTCCCCCGGTAGGAGGGAGGCTTGATGAGGGGAGGGAGGGAGGGAGGGAGGGATTTGTCCACTCAGAGCAGGGATCTGCCGCCGACCAGGCAGCCTGTTGGTCCGAATCCTCCTGCTGCACCGTCGCCTCAACACCCTCAACGACCATTCTCCCCTGCTGCTGCTCCTAACGCTGCAAAACAAACACAAACAGCACTCTGTTTATCCTTGACACACACACACACACACACACACACACACACACACGCTGCGAGGTAATAAGAAGCAGCGACAGTTTAGCCAGAAAGACAAAGTGGGATTCAGGATCCATTTGCAGAGAGTTTCCAGGAGCACAGACGATAAAAAAAAAAAAAAAAAGGTCTGGAAGCAGGATTTGAATGAATTAGACTGCAAAAAAAGAGAAAATGACTGTGAGAATTATCAACCTGCACGTCTTTGGACTCAGTGAGAGTGAAAGCCAGAAAATGATCTGTCAAAATGTTGTTCACACGTCTCCTGGGCCTGCACCAAGCCAGTCTGAACAAATGTGTCCGGAATACAAAAAGCAGAAATCGGTGCAAAGAGCAACTGCTTCGATGCACACGGCAGTACATGAGGTCTCATTTCTTTCCAAACGCGTTTCATCGTGACGCTGCCACTGTCATGTTTTTCTTTGTTGTTTTTTTTTTTTTACTTTTCAAGCATCCTTGCAGACAGAAGATGACAGAAAACAAACTGCAATTCGGGCAAATGCAGCTGCAGTTTAAGGGAAGTGGAAGGTGACCAGAAGAATTTAAATACGCCACCCAACCAGAACGATGAAGACTGCGACGATGTGGCAGCATTTGCATTGCAGAGTTGCCAAATGTATACGTATGTAAATGCGAGTTGAGACCATGAAATTAAAACAGAGCTGCGGCGTGTTTGTTAGCGTGTAAAACACTCGCATTCCAGGAGGTGAATATGCATCCGCGCGCCCGCGACGACTTGCGTGCGACTGACAGCATGTGTTTGCGTGTATGCAAATGAGGACATATGTAGAAGGCCACCGAGGAGTCAGAGAAGAGCCTTTCAAAGAGAATGCTCAATCACCTGCACATCTGTAGCACTTGACACACCTGCCGACGCAACGTCCACGCGAACGTGAAAGAGTTCACATTGCATATCGGGGCTGAAGTCGAAGGAGATAGTAGTGGCAGCGTTTAGTGACTCCAGACGTGACCTGGCTTGTGGGTGAAGAGAGAAAAACATGGAGGTGATGCTGGAAGAAGAATGGCTACGACGACGCGGGAAACAAACCGGTTGCTTCAGAAGACTTCATAAGACTTCTGAGCTTAATTTGAAATTCAGAAACATGTTATGTTTAATTTTTGCAGATATTATCCAAACACAATGAAGACGTGATGAATAATGAATAACTATTTGCTATTGTTAGGGCGTTTAGTTAAAAGCAGAAATGTTACGTGACCGTTGAGGGTTCTGTCACTATGCCTCCAGTTGATCAACTGGCTACTTGGCCAAGGGGATGTCCCTTTGGCCGACTGGTTGAGCTGGGAGTCTGGGGTTCGAAGCCTGCCTGGGCCCTCTGCACTTTGCCACAGTTATAAAGCACATATAACAAAAAAAAGAAATGATTTGGCGTCTGAATGTTTCTTCCTGGTTATTGGCCTTCGATCACCGACTGAACACCCTTCCAATGCGGCAATTGAACCCAAGTCCTTCCTACCCACAATGCAATTCCACAGCCAACAGTTGAATAATGGGTTCATGCACTTGAAGCAGCCGCTGAGCCGCCACCGTAACAAGAACCTCGGCGGAGACGCTGCAGCTCGCTAAGTGGCCAGAAGCGCTACGAGCACGTGGAACTGGAACAAGAGGAACCTCAATACGGTTATGAACATAAATGGATTTTCGCAATTGTGACAAAAGCTTTCTGTTGGACGGGATCCAAATGAAAAATGCGCCGTTCTCTCCACCCGCCGCCTGCTGTTTAATCCCCCGTTCTCTGATATTCCCCATTTGGGTCACGTCTCTACACTCTTCCTGTTGGTCTCTTCAGAAGGTTCAAGGCGTAGGGAAGTGGGCGAGCTCTCCGCCTCAGCCCAACTATTATCATTAAAGTTATTATCGTTACAGAATTTGTGGAAAACCCCCTGAAATGAGGCGAGATGTTCAACCTGAGGGGGTCGGTGGCCCCCACATGACGAGGGAACCAAAGGCAACAAGGCCTGCGAGGGATGCAGCATAGCATCATGAGGGTGAAAGAGGTCTGGGCTGTATTGGAGAAATTGGATACTTATACATCTAACGGATAGCGGAGGAGATGAATTGGATGAGTGGACAAACTGATACATGGGATAGATGGAGGGTAGAGTCATCCATGTGTGAAGAGACGGCAAATTCATGTAAATACCGCGGCGAGCGGCGGACGAGAGAGCGGAGCTGCGGCGGCGGCGGCGGCGGCGGCGGGGCCGAGGCTGATTGAAGGTAGCGGCGATGATCCAAGTTAATCCAAGCTGAAAAAAACACGCACGCGCGTGTTCTGTACATCGCATTCTGTACATTGTTTTTCTTTCTAGAGCAGTTACGCAACACACAGAGGCAAAGAAAGGGAAGAAGGACGTAGGAGAACCGTGACGTGGACGATACAGAGGAGGAAGACCAGGAGGAACGAGCAAGGAACGTCTTGCTCTCGGGTCACGCCTGGGTCACAGCCTGATGTGCCAGATGGAACGTTGGCAAGATGTTAACCTGGAACGACGGAGGGAACATGTCCAGAAGCCGTTTGGACTCATTCCAACCGCTATCATCTCACTCAGAGCCAACAGGAAGCGTCTTGTTTCCCAGGGTTGGGAGGGACGACGCAGGGGACGCGACTGCATCAGGGGTCCATCAGCTGCAGGTTTGAGAGGCTGTAATGCACAACAACGCTGTACAACCCGTGACTGGTTGCAGTGTGAGGTGTTGTCAAACTGTCAACGCTGGTCGGAAGCTGAGCAAAATAAAAAAACCCCTCCAGAGAGAAGCTGTCAGCGTGAAGATCCCTTCTAATCCAGTCTGCCACGACCTTCAATGTCATAAATCAATGTTGATCAAAAGATGCTTTTTATTAGCAGCAGCTTGACTTGCAGCAGCTTCCTGGTTTAGTGTCACCTGACAGGAGGATTTGTTGCAAGGCACTTTGTGATTGGACGATGGTGGTTTGGAGGAACGAGATTTCATTGGAAAATGGGTAGAATAAGGTTTTAATTGTGTGGGACAACGCCTCACTACTACTACCACTACTACTACTATTACTACTACTACTACTACCACTACTACTACTACTACTACTACTACTACCACTACTACTACTATTACTACTACTACTACTACCACCTACTACTACTACTACTACCACTACTACCACCACTACTACTAGTACTACCACTACTACCACTACTACTACTATTACTACTACTACTACTACTACTACTACCACCACTACTACTATTACTACTACTACTACTACCACTACTACTACTACTACTACTACCACTACTACTACTACTACTACTACTACCACTACTACTACTATTACTACCACTACTACTACCACTACTACTACTACTACTACTACCACTACTACTACTACTACTACTACTACTACCACTACTACTACCACTACTACTACTATTACTACTACTACTACCACTACTACTACCACTACTACTACTATTACTACTACTACTACCACTACTACTACCACTACTACTACTATTACTACCACTACTACTACCACTACTACTACTACTACTACCACCACTACTACTATTACTACTACTACTACTACCACTACTACTACTACTACTATTACTATTACTACTACTACTACTACCACTACTACTACTACTACTACCACCACTACTACTATTACTACTACTACTACTACCACTACGCCTACTACTACCACTACTACTACTACTACCACTACTACCACTACTACTACCACTACTACTACCACTACTACTACTACTACTACTACCACTACTACTACTATTACTACTACTACTACCACTACTACTACCACCACTACTACTATTACTACTACTACTACTACCACTACTACTACTACTACTACTACCACTACTACTACTACTACTACTACTACCACTACTACTACTATTACTACCACTACTACTACCACTACTACTACTACTACTACTACCACTACTACTACCACTACTACTACTATTACTACTACTACTACCACTACTACTACCACTACTACTACTATTACTACTACTACTACCACTACTACTACCACTACTACTACTATTACTACCACTACTACTACCACTACTACTACTACTACTACCACCACTACTACTATTACTACTACTACTACTACCACTACTACTACTACTACTATTACTATTACTACTACTACTACTACCACTACTACTACTACTACTACCACCACTACTACTATTACTACTACTACTACTACCACTACTACTACTACTACCACTACTACTACTACTACTACTACTACTACCACTACTACTACTACCACTACTACTACTATTACTACTACTACTACTACTACTACTACCACTACTACTACTATTACTATTACTACTACTACTACTACTACTACTACCACTACTACTACTATTACTACTACTACTACTACCACTACTACTACTATTACTATTACTACTACTACTACTACTACTACTACTACTACTACTACCACTACTACTACTATTACTACTACTACTACTACCACTACTACTACTACTACTACTACTACTACTACTACTACCACTACTACTACTATTACTACTACTACTATTACTACTACTGCTACTACTACTACTACTACCACTACTATTACTATTACTACTACTACTACTACTACTACTACTACTACTACTACTACCACTACTACTACTATTACTACTACTACTACTACCACTACTACTACTACCACTACTACTACCACCACTATGACTCCAAAATTTCTGAATCGTCATCATAAATGCTGCTTATTGGCAGCAGCCGAGCTGTGGGGTTTCCGACCCTCGGTAACCTTGGGAGGAGCTGCGTGGGGAGGAAACATCCTTCTTCCGCGGCGTTTCGGTCTGTAGCTGAAGGGTCGCTGAAGGTTTGTCAGTGACAGCTGGCCTCTCGAGCGCCCGCAGAGAAATGCCAAGACGGATCAACAGCCGAGCAGCAGAGGGGTCGGGAAGGGTTTTCACGTGCACCAAAACATTGTTTTCCTCGGATGGTTGGACTGAGTCGGAAGGAAAAACGAAGGGAAATCAATGCTCATGTTTTTATCGATGTATTCTTTATTTAAAAATAATATAATGGAACAATCAAACCCCAGCTCTGACCTGACGTGTTAGTCGCTGCACCGTCTGACACCCAGTCCAGCTGCGTCACGTGACCACACCGACCGACCTCGTGCTCGTGGCTGTTGACGGGAAAAACAGGCAGATTTCCGTCGTCGCAGTCACTTTATTAATCTCTGGCCGCCATCCTGGCCGACGGCGGCGCACCCAAAATAAAACGGGCCCACTCGACAGATCTTATCCACCGCGCACGTGACGCACCCACCGCCCTCCCTGCTGTCAGCAGAGTGGTGGCGCTCTCCACGGTGAGGAGAGGTCACGCACGTCTGACACCCTGTCCAGCTGCGTCATGTGACCACATCGACCGATAGATATGCATGTGTATATATACACACATGTATATCTATATATATGCATGCGTATATATATAGATATATGCATTTCTCTTGCGGGTGAACTGTCCCTTTAAACATCCAGCACTGCTCATCAGAACCAGAATCCGAATCAGAACTTTACAGAAAACAAAGAGAAGTGAAATGAACAGCTTACAAATTGTGTGCGTGTGTGTATATTTATGTATATAGTATATGTGCATGTGTGTATATGTGCATATATCGATATAACTACATGTCGCCTTATGTAATTCAGCCACAGTCTCACCCTGATGACCGGGCCGTGATGTCATCCGCACGCCGTCGGCGGCCGTGAAATGAACCCCTGTCACTCTGCGCTGTGTGGTCGGGGCTGTGAGACTCGGCCTCAGGCTCAGGTTGTGTGTGTGTGTGTGTGTGTGTGTGTGTGTGATGCATGGGTTTTAATGATACCCTACTGTTGTGACTGGCTCACGGCAACCAAACAGCCTGGAGGAGACGTGATATCAGACGTCTCGTTGGAAAAATGTTCAGAGTCGGGCTGGAAACCACGATGACGGCTTCCCTGTATGACAGTGATGTTGCTATTCAGCAGATGTGCCGTGTGTGTGTGTGTGTGTGTGTGTGTGTGTGTGTCTGCTGTGATATTTGCTCTGTGGGCGCCGGTCGGGGCGTCTGCATCACTCTGCGTACTGAAACACCCTGCAGGACTGACTGACAGGTCGAGGTCGAGTTACAGGGAATTTCTCCTGATATATAAGAGGACGAGGATGAGGAAACACCGGCTGGGAAACAGGGGACACTCTGCAGAGGTGCGGGGTGCAAAAAAAGAAGAAGGAAAAAAAACACGAGTCTTAAAATGTAAGGAAAGCAGACAAATGATTAATGTGAGTTTTTCTTGCACTGATTTCTTCATCTGCCGCTCGTCTGGACAGATTTCCAGCTGCCATCAATCACCGCTCAGACCTGCTGTAGGGGAGCATTCCAGCCGCTCGCCCTCCATTGTTTCCCCTTCATCTCTCTGGGACACAAACGCACGGAGGATATTGGACCATCTTGCCTCTGCCACCAGTTTTAAACACAGTCAGTTGGGCCAAAGAGACACGAAAGAGGCGGCAAAGCTCCCTGAGGGAAGGTGACATTTGAGAGAAAAAAAAAACATTAAAAATACACAGATATGATTTCCCTGGTGATATTTTAAAGGATACCAAGAAGAGAGGAGGTGATGATGAACAAGCGTGAATAAAAGAAACTGTTAAAATGTAAAAAGGAAAGCAATCAAATAAACTGAAAGCAATCAAGATGAGCAGGAAGGAAGAATATTGAAGTTCTGAGTCTTAATAGCGGCTGCTTTCTGTTCCGCACAATTCTGCTGTATTTGTTTGCTGTATTATCAAATATCAAAAAGCATATTTTTGACTGCACTGTGTGTTTGTTGATTGGTTTCCTCTCACACTGAGTCACTCTTTGCAGGTTCTTTGCAGGTTTATTTCCACTTCAACAGCTGGACACACCGACATGAAACCCTCATCACCCCTGTTGCAGTGGTCTGCCTGTCTGTCTGTCTGTCTGTCTGTCTGTCTGTCTGCTCTGCATTCCCGCACCACATGTCATGTGCCTCTATACAATTTCCATCGTGACCCGTCAATGGAAAACGTGCCCTCTGCAGATTTGCGAAATATAAAACCATGTGTGCGTGTGTGTGAGTGTGCGCGTGTGTGTGTGTGTGTGTGTGTGTGTGTGTGTGTGTGTGTGTGTGTGTGGAGGGTAACAGTCAAAACGCAAAAGGAAAATGAGAAGCATTCGATGACATGAACGTGAAGGTGGAGATGTTTCCCCCGCTGCTCCACAGAGGAAGCCTCCTTCTTGGAGGGTTGAAAACCAATCAGCTACTTTTCTTGCTCTTGGCTTGACCCCTTTTTTCCCCTCCTACTGCCTCATGAGAAGATGTTCTTGGAGCGGGAAAGCAGCAACGTCTTTTGAATGTTTTATTACTCACAAACAGAGCGACACAACAAATCACTTTGCCTGCAGAGGGGATGGATTCTGCCCCCCCCACCCCTCCCCCCTCAGACATATCCAAGTGTACAGCAACACGACCACGACTGGCTCACGTTCTGACTTTGCTGCTTTATACACATAGATAATCAAAAGGTGATTATTTTTCTCGTTTGCTTACATTACCTGACCTTTCAGATCCTTGATTCAAAGAGTTTCCACCTTTGTGAGAAGCTGAAATCGAGGGCTCATCATTTACTCTGAGCCAACTATTAAGAAATTGTGCTTTTTTTGGGGGTTGATTTTCCTGAAGAGCCTCACGGTGTTTGCAATCAGTTGCGCACACAAAAGCCGAGCGGCGTCTTTCAAAGAGCACAACTCATGGCGGCCGAGCAACGCGTGAGTGACAGGACGACGAGGATGAAAGAGAATAAATAATAAGCAAAACACACAGCAGGTCTATTGGTGCAGATTGTCACATGTGACAGATTTTAAAGGCAACATGAAAGAGGCGGGGCGGAGCGGGGGGGAGGGGGCATATGATCAAAACAAGACAAAGAACAAATGTAAAGTTAGTTTTCTTGGTGCAACAATTGATTGAGTGTCATTTCCTTCAGGCATTTCTGAGTGATCAAAGTGAAGACAAACATAGCATGATGAGCTAAAGTATGCTAAGCTAAGCTAAGCTGTCACCTGGAAAACACAGATATTGCATAGTGGTCGTAAACGTATTAAGCAGATGGGTTCTTTATTTGCCAGAAACTCAACTCTAGCGCTCTTTTTTTTAATGAAGACGCCACAGCTTGGTGGTTACACTCCTAATATAAATAACCAAAATTATGAGAGAAAAATACAATAACAGCAGATAACACATTTGGGTGCAAGTACGTGGAGCCCTGTTTTAATAGGGAGTGTGTTGATGCAGAGTAGTTACAGAACAGAGCGCAACTCTCCTCTGGCTGCATCATCGGACCCCCTGCCTCTCGCTGCGTCACATTGGAATAAAGGAAGTCTGTGGAAAAAAATAACACAGTGTGTGTGTGTGTGTGTGTGTGTGTGTGTGTGTGTGTGTGTGTGTCTGGTGTGTGGACTTTGACAGAAGCAAATGGCAGTTTCAGTGGAACTTTGGTGCTTTGATCGTCTACCCGGAGCCTCGACTCCATGTTCCTCATTAGTGTGTGTGTGTGCGTGTGCGTGTGTGTGTGTGTGTGTGTGTGTGTGTGTGTGTGTGTGTGTGTGTGGGGCTGCGCAGTATCATTAGGCAAAGTGTTATGTCAGCGCTCCTCTTAACTGTGACTCAGGGTCTGTGGAAATGTAGAGGAAAAGGTCTCAGGTGTGTGTGAGCGAGTGGGGAAGAAACAACAGACGGCTCTGAAGACCTTTAGAAGCTCATCCACTCGTAATTGGCCGGAAGAAGGTTCCGTGTCTCACATCTCCTCCATCAGACGGAACACGGCTTTGTGCCACTGTCACATTACAGCGCTGACGTTTGCAGCTATTCCTTCTCCATATGACTCCAATTCATGTTAGGTGGGGAAACTGCCCACTTAGTGCTCAATGCTTCTCTTTGGTATTGAAAACCTGCAGGGACAGAGGACGTCGTTGCAACAGGTGTGTTTTTTTTCCCTTGGCCGAGCTCTGTTTGCTACACTGCGTTTGATCCCAATCGCACAATTTAAATTAGAACCTACTAAAGCATTACTACACACATCCCAAGTTGACAATCCTGATCATTCTTTTTTTAAGCCAATTTCACACCTCACGATCAAAACTGCAAATTTCAGTAAGTACGTTGACGGTAATTACGCCGAATTCCCTGCCGAGAAGATGAAGAAGCCCAACACTTTTAATCACCATCCGGCTTGGCTGCGTTTGAAAAATTGAATTCAGAATGTCACTAGTAATTACAGGCAGCAGTAATTTCCAACATAGAATGGAATTCAAACATCAAGGATTCACTTCCTCGGAAGAAAAATCTTTTAAGGGAAAACGACGAGCACCGAAAAACTCTGATTTCCTGTTTTCAGAAAATCTTCACACTTTGAAGGAACTCTTCTGAAAGCGCAGTGGCCTGAAGGTGCCCTGGAAATCTGATTCATGTGGATGGAAGTTCAAGCCAAAGAACAAGAAAAAAAAAAGCCAAAACCAAAGAATTCTTGCCGAAAAGCCTCTGTCTTGCCTCCGAGACTCTGCGGAGCAACGTGGAGGGTTGGAAAACACAGACAGAGGTGAGTGGCAGGAGTCACACGTGTGCACACTTCAAACCTGCAGGAGCATTTAATCGCCGCTTGAAGACTAAAAGCAATCCTGCAGTAAGTGTCCATGCCTGTCGTGAGCTCTTTGTCTTCTTCATGGTGATAAACAGCGAATATTTTTACCCTCTAATGCATCTTTCAGTGAACCACCCCGGGAAACTTCTCCGCACAGACTTTTCTCTCCTCCTATATTTTCCAGCGAAGGATATTTTAAATAAAAGATCAGGGCGGTTGAGACGTTTCCCACTAGATTCACCTCGGCGGGACACCTCACACACGCTGGAGCTTCTGCCAGATCTGAGGCGGCTTCTCTGCACCTCCTCCTTATTGTTCTTCTTGGCCCTAAAGAGACGAAGCGGCGGTGGGATGAAGAAGTGAAACATTCCCGTTCATGGACGGATGGGTTGCTAATGATGGGACGCTGATGACGGACAGAGGCTGGAGAACAAAAGTCCAAAAAGGAAAAAAAATAAATAAATAAAAAAAATAAGACAAAGGTGTGATGGAAAAAAACCTTTCCACACTCCACCGCTTCTCCTTTCATTTCAGACTATTTATCGGCTCACCTCTTTTCGTCTTTGTTTCTGTTACGCTCTGGTGCATTCGTCATTAGCGCAATCTTTTCATTTCTAATTTTTAGAATTTATAAACTCTCAAAACTCTCCAGATCTTCCTCTTTTGTTTCTTTTGTGTCTCCACCTCAACACCCCCCCCGCCCCCCTCGCTCTCTCCTTCACTTCCTTTCTAGCTTTTTCACTTTTGTTTCTGCTCGCAGTCCTCTGTGTCACCTGCAGGTGGCACCTGTCAAAAGTTGTCGCCGTCGGCGTGCACGTGTGACACGCTCGAAGGCGTGGCTCTCTGCGTGTGTTGCACATTTTCACTGACAGCCGTCCTGGGGATCGGTTGACTGGACTGGAGGGACTGACCACTGGCACAGATAAGTGATGCACTGCCCCACTGTGGTTTGGAGGTAACTTTGAACTTCCACAAAGCTTGGAACAAAATACTTTGACCCATCTTTTATAGCTCCCAACAGCATTATGTCTAAATTCATAAATTCATCATTGCACCGATCAATTCGTGATGCATTTGAGGACTGTTTCCGAAAAAACAAAACAAAATAGGAGGTTCCAGTAAGTCCAATGATGCTACTTGGGACGGACGGTTGCTCTGAGGATATCGAGGCTGTGATTGAAGGAGGGGGAGGAGAGAGAGTCACTGCCGCTGCTCTTGTTGTCGTCCTTTTCTTCTTCTACCTCTGTCCCTTTCTCCACCACCCAGCAGAATTCAATGGTGATCTCTATTACCCCTTTAAACTCTATTGATGAGTCCATTGCGTTTTCCGTGGACCATTTCGGAGACACCACATCGATTTCTTTTCAGTCCAAAGGACACAGAGATTTTCTGCAGCTGCACTTTGGAGTTTGAAATTGGAGGGAAAATGGCTGAAAGTACGAAATGTAGCAAGCGGACACAAAATTGGTGTTCTTTTTTTTTTTTTTTGGGGCAGGAGGTGGAGTGTGTGTGTGGGGAGAGGGTCAGGGGGGGTGGGGGGTGGTGGCTCCTTTTGGCTGATGCTGTGATCTGTCCCCTCATTGTTTAACGGGGCCTTTTTAATTGCCCGCCGGTCAAAAGGTTCCTTGTTCACTCCCCCTGGACGAGGGAAATGATGTGGGAGAAAGTGAGGCAGCGGCCGCTCTTGACCCCCCCTCATTAACAGCAATGAGGTGCACATGGCCAAGCCGTCAAGCCACCGTCTTCCACCTCGCCCAACGCCGTGACGGCGCCGGGCGGCTTCGCAGGCGCAACAGTGTGGGTGTCTCATTAGGCAGTCCTGGAAAAGTCTGGCAGGGCCACCACAGAGATCTCATTAGAGGTCCTGGGTGGAACATACACAGGAGACTACAGGTGGAAAGTGGAACTAGAGTTACTATTTATTTCATTGAAGAAAAAAAAAACCTCAATGGAAAAAAGTAGCTGTTTTGTTTTTTGTTTTTTTTTCTTCTTCTAGTGTTTCTACCCTCATGAAGGTGGAGCACACTCACCAACACACTCACCAACACACTCACCAACTGGCTGCAGTGGACTGGAGACTGGAGGAGTTGTGGATCTTCTGAAACCTGCTGAGCGCACTAAACTCTGGCTGATGTGCAACCAGGCGCTCGTGCTCCTGCCACACCAGCTGATTTTTTTTTTTTTTTCCCTCAGTTTGATGTCATCGCTGTTTCCCGTCGTCTTCTGCCTTCCGAGGCCGTTTTCCGTCTCCCGCCTCCTCTTTTCCATTGGCTTTTTGCCGCCATGTGTCTGTACTCATCACACGCTAACGGATTCCTGCAGCAAACTCGACGCGTCGACCGTCCCCAACTGGCGCTGACTCAGCCTGACTGTGAATTGTGGGTAAAATTGGGACATATGTATGTATGTATGTATATATATATGTAAAAAATAAAATTGTCCCTAGCTTAAGGAAACACCCAGAAGCTAAGTGTTCACACCTTGTCTGCACCCTGTGGAAAACTTTGATTAGCATCAGCAGCAGCTCCTCCCTGATGGAAATCGCTGACGAGGGGAAATGGTTGGCATGCAGGCCTGGAAGCTGAGGTGGCCTGCTTCCTGCAGGGTGACCCGGCCCAGCAGCCTGACGGAAATATATGGCTTCAGAGCCGGAGCCAACTTGACATCTGGGCCACGGGCACAGCGTAATCAACATAGATAATCACATGCATGTGCGTCTCCTTTCTGTATGCCGTGTCAGCAGCGTCTTGTCACGAGACGCTAATGCATTTTGCATAACTGTCCCTTTAAGCCACGGGCAACAAATCTGACACATTGGATAATGTTGCTGGGGCACATTTCCCTTTTTTTTTTTTATTGCTTTTCTTCATGTCACCCGTGGCTCAATGCAAAGCCAATAAATCAGAAAAGGGAAAATTTGTGAATGTAAAGGAAGCGGCAGCAACATAGATGGAGACACAGAAATGAAAGAGTTTGTGGGAGAAGCTGCCATGGAAACGCAGCTCGTGCTGCATCGTGTCTGCACTGGGGCAGCAGAAGACTGATGGCCGAACAAGCTGGAGTTTGCGACTAACGGAGGAGGATCAGACCATAAAGGAATCAGAGGGAGTTTCTCCACGCTGAAACAATCTGCAGCCTGCAGCTGCTTCTCTCTCTGCTTTAGGTCCTCGAGAAAACAATCAGTCTCCTCATTGCTCCGCCGCCTTTCTATGTTTTATGACTCGAAAACCGTGTGCCGCATCGCCCGCTGCCTCATATAACTATTACTTACACAGTCTGTGTCTGTTGCATGAGCGAGAGGAGGGGCGGGGGTGTTGTGAGAGAAATAAGGCTGAGTTACAAGACTGACGGACAAAGAGAAATCAAGTTAAACCCCCTACAGCACTGAGGATGCCGCCTGGCTTGTAAAAAAAAAAAAAAAAAGACCAAACAGAACAACAACAAAAGTAAACTTGTTGCTTTTATTTCATTTTCGAGAGAACTTTTACCCCCGCATCTATCTAATAATCCTTCCCCGTGTGGAAACTCTTGCAATAACCCCTGTTTTTCCTCTTTCAGATTAAAGTTCGGCTCTTCAGTCACTCTTCAGTTTGAACAAGGACCCAGTTGGGCGCCTGCTTGTTTAAGCCCAGGAGTGAGTAAATGAACTTGGGAAGGTCGCGCCTGAAATTAAATTGCATTGATCTGTGAAGTGAAGCGGAACCTTATCAGCGCTCCCCTTCTCCTGTTTCTGTCCATCACGCACAGCTATAATCAGCTGCGGCTCGATTCATCTCGGAGCAAGGCTGACTGGAAATGCCTTTTCTTTTCTTTTTTTAAAACATTCAACATTATATTCTTAAGGGTCTTGAGTTTGATTAAATTGCAGGATCTGGAGAATTAAAAAAAAAAAAGGTTTTGTAATTTATGGGGTAAAATGTGATTTTTTAATTTAGTATATTTTAAAACATAATCAGTTAAAAGGAAAAAGACTGAATGCAGTGAAAAATAGACATAATAAGAACTCTTTATCATGCTCTCACAGACTAATCTCATTAATTAATGTGCTTATAATTAAGGTGTAACGTGTGTGTGTGTGTGTGTGTGTGTGTGTGTGTGTGTGTGTACTGGTGCAGACCTGTGTGTTTCCACTCCTCAGCACCTTCCCAGTCTGTGTCCCTTTACCCTTGATGATTCAGCGGCAGCCACGCTTGAGTAAACACCGTCCAGGTTTCCTCACAACATGTTGCCTCCGCCTCTTTTTCCTCCTCATGGTTAAATGATTTAAAAAAAAATAAAATAAAAAAATCAACCCCCATGGTGGAATTTCATCCGGAGCTGCGGGTTAAAATAATCTTCACGCAATCACAGATGGCGACCGTGTGCTGAATCAGGTTTGGCGAATCTCTGCCGCAATCCAATTGCTGAAAGTCGCAAGTTGTTGAACCGTAACGGGGTTTTTTTGTTTCTTTGATTTCACATATTTTGTTGAGTGTTTTGCGTTTGATTTCAAATTTCTCTTCCTTGCAATTTCTCGCCACGTCCGCCCACATTTTTCTTTATCTGCGTGTTGGATCTGTTGAATCAGAGTTTCACTGACACTGACACCATCATCAGCACTTTCCAAACCCAGACGCCTCTTCTTTTTCTCTTCATGTCTTTTCGCAGCTGGTACATGAAGGACAAACTCAATAATTCATATTTTTTTAATTTTTTAATTAAAAAAAAAAAAAGAAAAAGTTTACGATTCCTTAATACAGCCTATTTGAATAAGGAAAGCTCAGTAAATGTAGCTCCACGTCAGAGGAGGTGAGTCAGCGGAGCAATCACTCACACAGTGACAGAGAGAGAGGGAGGTGCAAAGAGAGAAAAGGCTGCAGCTCCGCCTGTGACGAAATGAGCAGCAATGCAGCGTTTAAACCCAGCAACATTGCCGAACATTAAAACACAGCCAGCGTCTCGGCTGCAGGAAGTCTCCTCGGCTCGGTCTTTGCAGGACGGTGGCTCTCAGAAAATAGCCTTCCACAGACGCCGGCTATTGCAAGTAAAGAGGTCAAAGGTCAGGGCGGCGGAGCGCTAAGAATACACCCCGCTGTCCGTCAGGATCACGTCTGTGAGAAATGCCAAGAAATCAGAGCTGCGGCGTCGCCGGCAGAGATGAGACGTGACATTTTGAGCGGGCAGTCCGTGTCGGCGGCGCCACCTCTGGACCTGACAGCGCCGGCGGAGCCACTCGAAGAACAAAAAGAAGAAAAAACACAGCGAAAAGGTTTCCGAGAGGAGTCGGAACAAAGTGAGAACCGAGCTTCACCTTCACCCTTGAATGGAATTAGCTCAGGGTTTTTTATTTTATTTTTTAATCTATTTTTTGTTTTTTTGTTTTTTGCTGGGTTTTTTTCTGCAGGCAAAACTCTGGAGTGGCTCCATGAAAGACGGGCTAATTAATGAGCGCGCACGAGCCAAGACAGTTTCCTGTTTGCCAGAGCTGAACAGGCCGGATCCCTGCTGCACTCGTCTCCAACACTCAAGTCTTCATTCTCCGACATCACCTCTGCGTTTGTAGCTCATTGTGCCTCGGCTGTGCCAAAGCCAACAGCCACTCAAGAGGGAATGCGGTTTGTGCCTTCGGAATGTTGACGTTTAATCGACTGAATAAAAAAAGTTATTTCCTTTTTTCTTTTTTTTTTAGGATGGGAGCTGATCTTGCGGCTCGCTGCCTCAAAGATGTCTGGGCAGCAGCGAGACGATCAGAGTCGCCTCGACGTGTGATCTTATAGCCCAGCGTTGACAGCTGACAAACGCACAGAGGTCATCAGGTCACCACACACACACACACTCACTCACACACACACACACGTTGACATCCACAACGGTCAATGGCGGACGCGGATGTCGCATTCATGAAAAACCTCAATCAACGTAAACATTGAAGACGCCTTCGTGCCGTGGGTTACTAACGATGTTTGCGTTTGGATACACCAAGTTTTGTTTAAATGCTCAGACCTTTAAAGAAGATAAGTGTGAGATTTGTGCAGCTCAAACGAGGAGATTTTTTATTTTATTTTTTTAGAGAGGGAACTGTAGCCAAACAAACACGACACCGAGTTACAGACAGACTGGTTCACCTCACAACAATCAATCAGTCAATCAGTCGATCAATACTCATCTGTGCATTAACCTTTTCCCTTCTGTCATCATTTACAGACATGAGAACGAGATCAGGTTCAAAAAAAACTTCAAATACATTTGTTGCAGTTAAAAAAAAAGCAACTCAGCCGCTGCTGGAGGCTAAGAAAAGCACCAGAAAAAAAAAACAACAATCCCCATGGCTACAGAATTACAAGGTTGTGTGAATTGATGGAAACAGTTTTCAAACGGTTAACATGACACATTACACATGTACATCAGAGCTAAAAGAATTTGTTCAGATCCGCAGCGGCGGCGTCGGGGTGAGGAGCCAATTTGTGTCGCTGTCCGCATAAATTTGCTGCAGATCTCCGTGCGGCAGGACGAGGCTCGGCTGTCACTCCTCACTTCCTGCCATTTAATTACCCTGCCGTGCGTCGGGCGGCTCGTGCCCAACGCCGAGCGGCTGCGTTATCAGGGCCCGCCAGTCTCGCTTTTCGCTTCCCGCGGCGTCTCCGTGCCGTCTGCTCGCCTCGGGAGCGCGTGTGTGCGGCCGTGCACCGTGGCTCCAGGGTCGTGGAGGAGGGGGTGAAGGGTGGGGGGGGGGGCTTGTTGGCTGGCAGACCCGGCCAGTTGTTGTCACGGTGCCTGCGGCAGCCTCAGGGACAATCTGGCCTCTCCGGAAAAACCTCGGCTGGAGCGACATCAGAGCAGGCATGCAAGAGTGGAAGGAGCAGAAAAAGAATAAAAGGCTGAAATGAAATTCAAATAAAAGAGCCAAAGAGGAGAGGATGTCTCAAGGAGAGCCAGAGGAGCGGCGGAAGCTCCACAAACTGGGAAGCATCGTCCCACTGGTGAGGCTGCAAATCCAGCAGCAGCATCGTCCCCCCCCCGCCCCCCAACACAAAGACAGGGCGGCAATGGTAAAAATGGAAACCTGGCTCTTTGAGGGGAAGATGCATCTTAATGGAAGCGTTTGCTGTGAGACAATGAAAAATGACAGTGCCGCGATTTATGGACTTTGCTTCCAAACACAAAGAGATATAAGATGTGTGGGAGGAGGAAGCAGTGGGAGGGACGGCAGGACCGGAGCTTCTCACCCTCCGCAAAGCAAACAGCCAGGGCACAAGTTAGTGCACGCACACACACACACACACACACACACACACACACACACACACACACACACACACACACACACACACACACACAGCCATAGGCTACAGTGAACTGACTACATTGGGCCATCACATTTGTGGAGCTGTCGTGGTTCTCAGGCTACAGATTGCATGACATTGGTGCTTGTGCACGGTGTCAAACCGTTTGTGCGTGTGTGTGTGTGTGTGTGTGTGTGTGTGTGTGTGTGTGTGATGAACCACACTGAAAAAGCGACAGTGATCAAGATGGCTTTAGAGCAGACAGCCTTCCCGACGCACACTTCCCCCCACTGTGACAGGCGTATTATATACACTTCACATGCACAGCAGACCCGACATCATTTATGAATATGTCTCACGCAACGCAACACAACACAACACAACACAACACAAACGGCACGAGACAGTTCTCCAGCCTGGCTTTCCATGTTAAGTGTGCAGGCAGTCAGAGAGGAGCAGGCGCTTGAAGGCAGGTGCAGCTCGTACAGCTTAATTAGAGCACCGAGTCCAGGTGCTGTCAATCAGTGATGCCGCTCCCCCCCCCCCTGCAGGTACCTGCTGCAGAGAGACTGCTGTGAGGTTCAGAAGGAAAACAGAGCCACTCAGTTTTAGCAGCAAACAGAAACTGAAGCCTCTGCATATTTGTCACTAACTGACACAGAAAACACTTTCTGACAGAACAGCGAGCAAAGAGCAGTCCAGGATGGACTATTCTGGTTAGTCTTCCAGAGTCATGCATGCATGAAAAAAAATAAACATTAAAAAAAGACCAGAAAAGAGAAGCAGGTCTGAATCGATCGGGCGGATGCCTTTATTTCCCCTGATGTGCTTCAGATGTGTGTGAAAAATGTTCATGCGTCCGTCGGGAGCCTCGAGTATCGACCGGAGGCGCGCTAGACACAACAAAAAGAAAAGTGCAACTGCCAAACTTGGGAGCAATTGAACACAGGTAGAAAGCGTAGGCAGCAGAAATAACCTCTGCGGCGGCCACTTCCTCAGAAGAGCGGAAATGACAGCGGAGGCTTTAGCCGGGGGGAATTTAATATCCAGAAACAAATATTTGAGGGAGCCGAGGAAAATCCAAATGTGTCCGGTGCTGCAGCAGACGGGTTCACACTGGAGGGGGGGTTGGGGGGGGGGGGTCAGCAGTGTCATACAGGCAGCGTCACAGTCCCGCCCACGCGCAGCCCCAGTGGCGCCGCTGCTTCAGCCTGGGAAAGTTGTGGACGGCGTCCGCACTACGTAGCTGCGTTTCCATCACAGTTTCTCACAAAAAAAAAATGCAATTTCGACAAAGTACAATTGCGATTTGCAAGCGTTTCCACTGAAGGGTGTGAAGCCGTAATTTTGTAAAACTGCGAGACGCCACTGTGAGGAGGATGGAGGTACAACACACTCCGCCATAAAACTTCATTAAGATGTTGTTTTTACTTGAGTATTATTTGAAATCTCCGGCTTCATAATATAATATAGAATGTGTGGTGGTGAGCGTCACTTCAGTAAATCTTCTGCTTGATCCATTTTTCAAATCCCGCAGCACTTTGTGACGTCAATGCAGGAGGCAGGAAGTGAAAAATAATTATGGAGATCCAAGTAATTGTTTTGTCATTTAATAAATAATCGTGTGAGTCTGCTGCACTGGAGTGTGGGATACAAATTGAAAGGCTGAGAGTCTCTCTGGTTGGGGCCTCTTTAAGCAGTAACAGCGCGATGGCTGACGAGGCCGCGGGCTGGGGATTAATTAAAGCGTCGAACGGAAGCTCCTCTCTGGCTGCAGGTGTTGATACAAAATAATCCTCCGTGGTTCCAGGCGGCGAGTCGCCCCAGACATGTGATTGATTTAAATGGTTTAATTAGCTAAGAGGGTGTGATGGAGGATTCAAGCTCAGGTAAACATCTTCAGCAGTCGTAACCATGCTTGTCTGGTTGGTGCGTCGGATACCAGAGTGTGTTTGCACATAAAGGAGGCTGCAGACACAAAACACGCCTCCTCTTCCCTTTGCTTCCAATCAGAGATGATGTAAAAATGTGTTTAGAAAAATGTGCACAGATTCGCACTGCCGCCTCATTTAAACTGAAAGCGCCCCAGGCCGGGTAAAGAAATGTTTCTGTTATAAAGTGGCTGATTTATATCAGAACATGAAAGGCTCACTTAAATGAACATATTGCTGCATTTTGACTTCCACAAGGAGGCCCGTAGCCACGAGCCAGTGAGCTCAGAGCTCAGCCACACATTCAAAATAACAAAAACAACATCATAAATAGAATGAAGGTTTTATTGCTGCGCAGCTGGGTGCTCCGGCCCGAGATTTGCATGCAGGAAGAGAGGAGATCACTGAGAAAAATGCACCTGGTTGGTGGAAAGTCGAGGTTTACTGCGCTAACGATGAGTCGCGTCTCACTGTGGCTCACACACGTGTGAAATCGCAGCGTTGGCCCTAAAAAGTGGAAGCTAATTTCACTCCAGCACAGAGTCCAGAGCGCCTGGCGGGTAAGTCAGCCAGAGGTCAAGCCTGTCTGCCTCCAGCCCAAGGCATTCTGGGAGTGAAGTTGCCTTCAGGGGATGATTTGTTGGCTCGTCACAGCTTAGCCTGCTCATTTGTTGCTTGTGGTTTATTTAGGGAAAAAAAAATTAAAAAAAGAAAATTTGTTTTTGGACCTTTTTGTCTTTTAAATAAATGTATGTTTAGTCGATAGTGAATCGCTCACATTGGTCTACTCAATACAACTGTTTGCATCAACATAGAAAACACCCGTTAAGGCCCAAGGCTGGCAACAGAGAAGCAGCCGGCGGTTGCGAGCGCGGTGTGCAGAGGCGCGATACACGCTGGTGGAAGATGCAGACGGGCCGTTGTATTTCCATGTGATGTATGAGGGGAACACTGACTGTGTCAGCTGTAAAATGAATGTGCGTTTGTTGCTTTAGGCTCCTCTGCCATGTGCAAAAGTCAGCCACAAAACTGTCTGGTTGTGAGATATGAATGTGTGCCTGTGTGTGTGTGTGTTCATGTATTTGTTTGGTAGTCTGCAGCAGATATATTGCATTTGGTGTGCAGAAATATCTCCTGCTGTCGCCTGTGCATAGAGAGCAGCGTGATTCTGACTGATGAAAAGGGAAATTTGTGTCTGGAAGGAGAGGAGAACCCAACAGTCGGTCAAATGTGTTTACGGGTAAACATTTCGCAGGAATAAAAGTCGTCCTCCGCCCCGCTTACATCTGCTCTACTCAGGCCTGTGCTTGTGACATTGGCTCGTTAATGCCGGCTAAGGGCCGGGCCGCGAGAGATTTAGGCTTAGGGCGAGTTGCCGTGAAGGATACTGTTTTCTTCTTTTATCATATCTCACGGCCCCAAATCCAGGGGATGAAAGCGAGGTTTTGGGAAAGTAGTCGACCAGGCATCCGCAAAAAGTTGGAAAAGGTCACATAAGCTCAGTATAAGCTTTTGCAAAAAGAAAAAGAAAAAACCCCCTCTGCCCATGATGAAATGAACTGATGTGAACGAGAGGCTGTAAAAGCGGACGGCGCACTTAAATTTTGCACGACCTCTCAGGGTCTTAAAATGATCCTCTGTTCCACAGATTAGGATATTAATGTGTCTTTCAAGGAGCGAGGCTCTAATGCAGCGGCCCAAAGGGTGACATTTACAGGGAGCCGCTGCTACGCATGCAACAGGAAGTACTTTGCATGTATATAGGTGTATAATAAACTAATGATAAACAGATGTTTCCATGTGTACAAAGACTGGCGCCCGTTGTAGGCGATCAACTTGCAAGTACGCGTTGCCATTTGTCCTGTTTGTTTTGGTGATCTTACTGTTGCAACTTCTCATAATCCTGCTAGGAATTAGCAGGTAAGATTGGTTTTTGTGACCCCCCCACGCCCCCCACCACTCCCACCCCAACGGTAATCCCACCCTGTGTTTCACGGACACGTTTCGTATCTTGGGAATCATCGTGTGGAAAATGGGAAGGAACCCGAGAGCCAGGCTTATGTCTGAGCTGTCAGACGCAGGAGGCTGTCTGCGAATGTCGGCGGCCGCAGCGGCATCAGGACGTGAAGGCTGCGACAATGGAGAGAGGAACATGTGAGGGGGAGGGGCCAGAACGAACGGAGAAAGGAAGTTTCATTTTGAACCTTGAACGGCAGTTCAAATCATGTCATGCTCAACCATGGTCATGGTTGTAGCGCTTCCTGTTTTTATCTGTTCCTGCTGATGCGTAAATGCAACAAATGTGTTTCCATGACGCTTTTGCGATATTCCTCCATATGGACACATCGGGAAAAACCACCTCATGAGGGCGTCAAAACCTTTCAGCCATGTTGCAGAGGGTTTTCCAAGTTGAGCCGCTTCCATCAACAGTTTTTTATTGCCATATTTAGGTTTTGCACAACTCTAGGGGTCATGGGAACACAGCTGTTGTTTCTGCTTGGTTGTCTGTTGTTTCATCATGGTTGTTTCACCGTGGTTGTTTCACCGTAGTTGTTTCATCATGGTTGTTTCACTATGGTTCTTTCACCGTGGTTGTTTCATCATGGTTGTTTCACCGTGGTTGTTTCACCGTAGTTGTTTCACCGTGGTTGTTTCACCGTGGTTGTTTCTCCATGGTTGTTTCACCGTAGTTGTTTCATCATGGTTGTTTCACTATGGTTCTTTCACCGTGGTTGTTTCTCCATGGTTGTTTCTCCGTGGTTGTTTCACCGTAGTTGTTTCACCGTGGTTGTTTCACCGTGGTTGTTTCTCCATGGTTGTTTCACCGTGGTTGTTTCACCATGGTTGTTTCACCGTGGTTGTTTCACCATGGTTGTTTCATCATGGTTGTTTCACCGTGGTTGTTTCACTGTGGTTGTTTCACCGTGGTTGTTTCACCATGTGGTTGTTTCACCGTGGTTGTTTCACCGTGGTTGTTTCTCCGTGGTTGTTTCACTGTGGTTGTTTCACCATGTGGTTGTTTCCCCACAGTTGGCTCGTCTGTTTCATCTCTGTTGTCTGTATCTCCAGGTCTGTTTTCTGATTCAGTTCCGCTTCTATTATCTGTTTATTATCTGTTTCCCATTTTAGATTTGGTTATTTACCCACTACAACACCGTTAACGCAGGGTTTTTTTTTTTTTTATTATTTGTAATAAATAGTTTTCTGTTCTCCAAACCCAGAGTTGTCTGCACTTGTTGCCACCTTGAATGTGGTGAAAGGTGGAAGGTTCATCCAACCTCTGCCTCCCATTTACAAATAAAGTCAGAACAGAAAAAAAAAGAGTTTGTCAGCTCTTGTTGTTTGCCAGGGAAGTGAAGGTGCAGCCGCCAGTGCGAGATCTGCAGACACATGAGGAATAAGCGCACAACTGTTTTGGGTGTAAACACACACACACACACACCTATACAAGCACGCAGCTTTAAGTGGCTGAGTATAGATTCACGCCTCAATGGCAAACAAACAGACAGAAATGCAAGACGTGCGCATTAATAATTTTTTCCCACAGGATGACAGGAAGTAATGAGATGGTGTAGAGATAACACACACACACACACACACACACACACACAGACTTTCTTCTTTTCGGAATCTTGCGTGAGAGATGCTGCTGAACAAGAAGCAGGGAGTCGTAGTTAATAAAACAAAACCTCTTCAGAACTGCACGACAAAAGCAGCTACACGCACGAACTCGTGTCCTTGTTCCCGCAGGCATTAAATCGGTGTTCAGTGAATCATTTATCCAACCTTGCGAGGACTTTTCACTTGAACCACGTGAGGAGACGTTACAAAGAACTTTTCGCAGAGATTCACAGATGGTGGAGAAAAAGAGAGAAGGACCTGGAAGGTAGAGTAAAAAATGTGAGCACTTACTTAGGTTACAAATTTAATAATAATAATAATAATAATAATAATAATAATAATAATAATAATAATAATGTTAAAGGTAGATAAATTGTCGAAAGGTTCCACGATGATGTCAATCTGAAAAAAGCACGATGCAAAGAAACATATCATGTACTTTTCACAGTTCAAGTATGTGAAAATTAAAGCAACAACATACTTTTTTCCCACACATCAAATCAGACTGTTTAAAATCATTTCTCTCTGAGTCAAAACAGGGGGGAAAATGGCACCGCGATCAGTGGCACAGCGCCCCCGGCTGGCCTGCAGTGCGACTGCACACCATTGGTTGCCTGCCCAGCACCTGACCAGCCTGACGCCCCCATCAGGTCAGCCAAGCAGGGCCGTGTCAGTGACACAGCTGCTCATCTCCCTGCTGCGGCTCCACAAATAATTAAAAACACTTTCTTTTCTTTTTTGGCTGTGATTTGAAGCCAGTCAGTGGATGATGGACAGGCCGCGTGTAGCTGGCTGTGGCCGCGTGTAGCAGCCGTTGCTGAGTCAGCAGCGTCAGGGGCCCCCGGAGGTGAAGCCGGCTAAAAGGATTGGTCGTCTGGGCGTCGCCCGCCACCGCCGTCAGAAAGTGCAACCCCGGCCGTCGCCATTAATCCTCTTTTTTACTCTTACACCCTTTTGCCATCAGTGTATTGATTCCTGCCCGCAGCCCTGATGATAATGATCACGATGATTAATGGATTACATGAAAGATACTGAGGCAGCAGCAGCAGCCGGCTAATGTGTCAGGCATTGATTGGCTTGGTGGCTCTAAGGAGGAAGTGACCTGATTTTTTTTTAACTGCGTTTTTTTCGGGGGGGGGGGAAGGGGAGGGCTGGGGTTGAGGGCTGGGGCGCAGGGGGCTTCAAGTGTCATTTTCTTATGCGTTCAAGTCCATATAGTGACTGACTGAATGGGAGATCCAATTCCAGCCACATCCAGTTAATTTTCTCCAGGTGAAATGAAATGGAAATAGAATAGTAACTGTCTGTAGTAACGCTTCTTTCAGTCATTATTATGTCAACGCAGGAGGAAGAGCAAAATGTGTCAGCTCTGACTGGCTGCGTTTCCATTGCGGTTTTTCGTGCGGAAAAGCGATATTTCTAAAATTTCAACAAAGTGCAATCGCAATTTGCAGGTGTTTCCTCTGGATGGTGTGAAGCGCGCAAGTCGCAATGCTGTCCAGAGTGCTTGTTATATTTTTCTCTTTGATGACTTGTAAAAAAAAAAATATTCCATCTCCTTCTCCGTCCAATCAGAACGCGCCATTTTGGCTGGTCAGTGAACTGGTCACGTGACCTTGTACGTCACGTCCACTGACGTGTCAATGCGGAAAGTGTTTCCATGATACTTTTGCGATATTCCTCTATATGGATGCGTGTGAAGAAAAACCACCTGGTGAGAGCGTCAAAACCTTCGAGTCATATTTGAGAGGTTTTGCTGCTTCCATCGCCAGTTTTCTGTTGCCATGTTTAGGTTCTGGACAACTCCGGGGGTAAAGAAAATGCAGCTAATGTTGCCGCTGAACCATTTCATTGATTTGACTGCACTTATGTGCAGCGTTTTGATCAGAACCTGAGTGGTTTTCTTAGTGTTGTTTGGCCATCTGCCTGCTCTCCGCCAGGGCCCTCCAGGGAGCCGCGGATGGGGGAATGTGATGCGACTCGGAAAACATAGCAGAGAAGAGGAGGACGAGGGATGAGTCCTTTCGGAAGGTGAAGGTCACTGGGTTTGGTCTTGAGAGGATCGAGACGCTGACTGTTCCCTCAGCTGAACGAGGCTCCGCCCACAAAACCTGTTTTCAGAACCAACGTATTTTGTCTGTCTTGCTGCTGTGTGGACATCCTGAATGTGCGCGTGGGTGTGTGTATGTGTGTGTGTGTGTGTGTGTGTGTGTGTGTGTGTGTTTTATCCGAGACATCCAATTCCATTAAGTGCTGCTCTCTCGTCTGACGCTTGAAGCTTCAAGAGGGCGATGGAGAAGAATACAGATTAGAGGCTAAATGAGCCTCCACACGCTCTCACTCAAACACACACACACACACACACACACACACACACACACACACACAACAGTAACTTAGAAGTATGTGCATTCATCTCTTGTGCCACCAAAGTGAAATGCCACATCAATCATCCACAGTGGCATTTTAGAAAAGGCCTCAATCATCTCCTCCACTCTTCCTTTCTTCCTTTCTTCCTTTCTAAACTAAAACCCAGCGAGCGTGTGTCCGTCCCTTCCACTTCTTCTTTGGAGTGTTGGTCTCCTCCCCCCAGCCAGTCCCCCCCTGTACCCCCCCCCTTTTCCATGGCTCATTATTCCCACCCACTGAACATCGCTCAGCTTTTCACTGGGGATCCTTCCCTCCGACTTCCATCAGGGAGGAAACAGGAGGAGGAGGGAGGTTAACAGGGAGGGGAATCATTACAGCATTTAATCCTGCAGTGTCAGCCACTTACTTAAGGATCACACACACACACACACAGACTCACTCTCACATGCAGACACACACCAGTGAGGGTTTTCCTGACCCAGAGCAGAATCAAATCATACTACTGCAATTTTCAGACCATTTTTGCAGACTTTAATCATTTCTGCCTTGGTCACTGACAGGTGAGAGTAATATTAATGTTAAATATTGTTAGTAAGAGGTAACCTTGCATAAAAAAGACCTTAAGTGTGTGACTGTCGAGCACAAAAGTACATTTCAGATAAGTGCGGCCAAGAACGGCTCCTGCACAACGATGCATCAAAGGCCGGAAGTACAAAAAAACAAAACAAATGAATTCTAATCCACTCTGAGTCGCAGCCTTTCAGTCTGAGAGCTCACTAATTAAAACACTTCACTACTTTTACTTGAAAAATTAGAAGCGGATCAGTCGCATTGGCACTAGCATTTCTGGAAGGGCGCGAGCTATTTTTAGCTTTAATTGCTCAAATAACGTCCAATCAATCTGAGTGCAGCCACCAAACTTTTCTGTTAAATCATCCCCGAAGACGGGACGGTTGGAGTTTTGTGCACCGCTGAACAGACGCTCAAACATCTGGCCAGACGCCCAAAGACGGGAGTTGTCTCATCACACTGGTGCTCACACACAAAACTCAATCAATGAAAGGTTCTGAGCCGACGCTGATTACAGCCTGTCATGTTGCTGGCAATAATCGCAAAAGTCAATTTTGCCCTGAGGATGAAGAAGCTGACGGTTTTTCATTTCTCCACACACAACGCATTTACATTTATTAGCAAATCCAATGAACAGATCCAAAGGTTTATGACCAGGGTGGGATCCTGAGCACAGCCCCCTAAAGTCTTGATAGTTTAGGCCATAACGAGAATCATTAAGTTTCAAAAGTCTGACATTTTGTCTAGAGTGTTTTCAGCAGTTGCAACGCTTCCCATTACTGGTTTATGGGGCACACGATATAAATGAATTCTAGATCGACCTAGGAGGAAGAGCCTGGGAATTCTATCAAGGCTCAGCAGATGTGCGTGATGTTTTTGAGGGATCGGATTCGCCGTCTGGGCAGGTTGAAGTTGGGTCACAGTAGCTGTTCAGCAGACGAGGTCGGTCTGCAGGCTAACGCAAAGCCGATATGCAGGGCAGGGACGTCTGAAACAGAGACGACACAGTGGAGGGCGGACGTGTGGCACGCAAACCAGCGATAATCAGGTCAGGACTGAGCGACGTGTCAGTGGCTCCAAGGACAAACGCTGATCTGGACTCTGCAGCACGCGGGTGAGCTTCTGTTCCGTGCAGCTACGTTTCATCGAGGTCTTCTGTGCTTCACAGGTGAGCTGCAGGGGGAGGAAGGAGGTGAGGAGGGAGGATTCCTCACCTCCACCTGTCTCTTGTCATCTCTTGCCGCTGTCCTCTTGTTCTATAGGAGAGGAACGGCTTTCTGATCTGCTCTCAAATATTCCTGAGCTGAAATCGACAAAAACACCGCATCAATGAAGGCAAAACAAATTAAAATCACCCCCTCACCGAGTGTCTTCTTCTTCTTCTTCTTCTTCTTCTTCTTCTGCTTCTTCTTCTTCTTCTTTGGCGCCGTGACAAATTGCAGGCCCGCGAAACGTTTCCAGCGCCGTGACAACACTCTTTATTAACGCCATACGGCAACATCAGCGCCACTGACGAGTGTATCACAGCAGAAAAAGCAAACAATGTCACGGCGCTCTGACTGCAACGGCAAGCGAGAGAGAGAGAGAGAGAGAGAGAGAGAGAGAGAGAGAGAGAGAGAGAGAGAGCGAGATGAAGAGCGTTTCCAGATCCTTTATCTCATCGCCGCTTTTTCCTCTTTGATTCAAGCGCTCACATCTGTTTACCAGGAGCCCATATGTCTCTGCACCGCCCCCCTGCCCCCCCCCAACTCCCTGCCGGTGTCCCCAGAGGCAGAGCTGAACAGAAATAGATAAGAGAGGAAGAGAAGACGAGGAGGAGGGAAAAAAACAGTGTGTGTGTGTGGGAGGGGCTGCTGCGTTGGGAGGTTCGTGGAAGGTAAATGAAAGCAGTGAGTGGATTTCACCAAGATGAAGAAGAGTCCCAGCAGGAGGCCATGGTGGTGCTGGTGGTGCTGGTGCATGATGTCTTCCGTCTGGACTGGGAGGAAACGGAGAAAGGTTGTTGGTTGATTGGGTTTTGGAGGCTGCAGTGTTAATAATAATCTGCACTAATTGGCCCTGCAGCCAACACAGGCAGCAGCACTGAGCAGGAGGTGACGCCTAATAATAAAAGGTGACGCCGTCTTTTGTAGTTATGGGAAGCTAATTGTTCCGATGAGAGAAACCTTTTGTTTTGTTTAGTTTTCACACACACACACACACACACACACACACACACACACACACTCACACTCACGCAGACAGACAAACACTGACGCAGCTGATCTCATTCGCAGCACACAGCAATAAATCACCTGCGTGGCGTAAACGACTTCCCTCCAAGATCAATTTCGTTCAATTTGGGAGGTGTGTGTGTGTGTGTGTGTGTGTGTGTGTTTCCAAATTGGGCGGCAACTTGAGTCGAGACGTGGGGTGGGCGGGTTAAGGAGAGTGACAGTGGAGGTGGGAGGAGGGGGGAGGAGGGCAACAGCGACGAAGGTAGTGATGATGATGATGATGATGATGATGATGATGATGATGATGATGACGCGGTCAGGTTGCTATGAAGCAGCAGGGGCCAATTATTTTCCACTGCAGTGTGAGCAGGTTTGGTGGATGTGGGTGGGTGTGGTGGGTGTGGGTGGTGGGTGTGGGTGGTGGGTGTGGTGGGTGTGGGTGGTGGGTGTGAAGAACAGCAGATTCTCAGGTGCAGTTCAAGCTCCTCGTCTGCACCTCGTCAGGCCGTCAACCACTCCCAGGTGTGTGTGTGTGTGTGTGTGTGTGTGTGTGTGTGTGTGTGTGTGTTTTCTCTGCTCCATCCTGCACGTTCACCTAAGACGTGCATTTGTTGTGTTTTAAAAGTCAAACTAATGATGTCGCTGAAAAAAAGAGCTTCTTTGCCACAACTCTGACGTCACATCTTTTCCTCACTCATGTACAGTATGTATACACAGGTGCATACACTAGCAGTCAAAAGTTTGGACGCACCTTCTCATGCAATTCTCTTTTTTTTTTTATCTTTACAATTTTCTACACTGCAGATATATATTAAAGACATCAAATATACGAGCAAGATATTTGTCGTTATGCAGCAAAGACAAACGGCGGCTATTTGGAAGAATATGAATATAAAAGCTGTTATTTCCACGTACTTTTGATGCCTTCAGTGAGACACTGCGCTGTCAATGGTCATGAGAATGAAAGAAAGTACATTCAGTTCATAGACTCAGAGTCCAAACTGTTGACTAGTAGTGTTTATGTGTTTGAATTCATTTTTTTCCATTCATCCTGAACCTGAGACTCGCTGCGCTCACGTCGTTGCTTCCGACTCGCAGCTCCCCCTGGTGAAACACCTGCAGCCCCGGATGCATGTTTTGTGAATGTGACTTTCCTTCCCGTCACCATTCATCCCATTCCTGCCACATCTCTCTCTCTCTCTCTCTCTCTCTCTCTCTCTCTCTCTCTCTCTCTCTGTCTCTCTCTCCTCCCATGCTGATTGGTTGAACCCCGACCATCCCTCCCTCGTCTCTCCCCACCATGGTCGTCTTCTCAGCACCCCCCCCCCCTTACACCTCCACCACCCCCCTCCGTACTGCCTCCCCCCTCCCTCCCTCTCCCCTCTCTCTCTCATTCATCACGGTAAGCCTGGGTGACAGGGCAGCGCTGCTTTGGTGGCAGCACGCTTAGCGGAGCCTGACGCGCACAGCCTTGAAGACAGCCTGGCAAAATTAAAGTGAGCGAGAGAGAGAGAGAGGGGAGGTGGGAGAGGGAGAGAGAGAGAGAGAGAGAGAGAGAGAGAGTGAGAGAGCGAGAGAGAGAGAGAGAGAGAGGGGTGTCGGACCTCACTGTGTGCAGGGGGTGAGTAAGGGAGTGAAACAGGGCTGAGGAAGGAAGGCAAAAAAGGTCACATGCTTTGACAGTGTAGCTGTCACACTGTGTGTGTGTGTGTGTGTGTGTGTGTGTGTGTGTGTGTGTGTGTGTGTGCTGACCTTGAGAGCCGGGTCCTCCTTGTGTCACTGACGTCGGCTGCTTGTTGCCATGTGAAACATGTCGGCAGCAGCACCGACTCAAACTGATCAGACTGGAAAAGAATCTCAGGCCAGTCGTGCACTGGAATGTTAATTTCAAACCAAACCTTGATTTCATTTTTCATTTGATTTCATTTGTGTTTCTATTTTTCGCCCTATATATTCACTCCTGAGCTCTTGTCCTTGGTATTTCTGGAGCCAAGAAATGTTTCTTCCTTCTAAACAAAAAAAAAAAAGTTAATTAGTTTTTTTTGTAAATTCAATAGCTCGCCATTTTTGCGATTAGATCAGCGTAATCCTGTTACATGCAATCAATTACTCGAAGCTCC
>NW_027466139.1:1457500-1565000 GCF_046127955.1 Nelusetta ayraudi | reverse complement strand
ACGATATCTCTCCTGTCTGAAGTTTGTGTTGTACCATGTGTACAACTCGGGGGTTAGTTTACAATTTGATTAAGAAATTAAAGTGGCGCCAATCTTCAACGTAGCATCAGAAAGTGTGAAGCCAATTTGCACACAATGCTCAGGACCTTCGGAGGTGACGACACGCTGAGAAACACTCCTGACCTTTCCTAATGAAGCCACACTCTGACATGCCACTCTCTCTCACACCCACCCACCCACCCACCCACACACACATTTGAAACAGGCATTTAACCTGCACACCTGCACTTACGTAAGCGACTTTTCCGCAGCTGGGAGAAAATGCACTCAAAGACTAAACAAGGAGATCTGGAGGCATGAAAAGACCAGTGAAACAGTGAAGAGCTGCTGGTGGTGCGTGTTGCTGTATCGTCATAAATCATAAAGCAGCTCAACTGTGCGATCGATGATGAGGAGGGTGCATGGCAGATGTTTCTGTGCCCACAGGCCTGTCAACCAATAACATGGCCATGAATAAAGCAGGACGAAGGTGCAGTGGAGCTGAATAAATGTAGACATTCAGCTTCAGCTTCAGCCGATCGTCTTTGTCTGTGTGAATTTCAGATTTGTTTCCTTTTCAGCTCATTTTTTTTTCGTGCAACATCTTATCCAACCCTGACCATGGTGGTGTGATTATCTATTTGCATAGTGTCAATAGTACTAGTCAAGGTTCAATGATTCACTGGCATTCACTGCATCATTCCCGCACACAAACTATCTCAGAATTAAAAGGAGAATCATTCAATTCATCTTTAGGATGACTTTTTCTGATTGCCCAGGTATCACAGCTGGCATCTCGGCTGTTTTTCTCGAGAATCCGACTGAGTTGCTTCGTAAACAGCACAAATAGCGACTCTGAGAGAAAACGTGCAGACGCGCCTGCAGTGATCACTGCTGTAAACGATGGCGGACAGACATGCGGTGCATTATTCAACAGGCTGCCTGTTTGCCGCCCCCTCCCCAGTCAACACTTCACACCTTATCATGAACTATTCATGAGCGTCGAGATTAACTGACGACTCTTAATTTGCGGCGCCACCGCGCTCTTTAAAGAAGACTGGAGGCTTTACGGCTCTAGACGTTTAAAATAATGAGTGCGCAAGAAAGACAAAGGCAGGGTGACAAGAATTCCAGCTGGAGACAAAATAAAAAAAAATAAAAAAAACAACAATGTAGGAAGTGTGGATGCAAAGGTTTAATGGTCCAATATTACATGAAATAGACTTTTTCAGTGTTTTGCACTCCAGTTTGTTTCTCTATTTGTGCTAAACTGGAGTCAAGCAGGAGAGATGAGAAGTAAAAGCCGTTAGAGGATGATTGGTTTTTTTTTTCAATATTTTCCAAACTTCTGCAGCGTCCCTCTCTTCCCACTGCCTGCAGGGTCACTCGACAAAGCTTCATAACCACAATATTAACTCTGCAGATCAAACCTTCAGGTGCAGCTGCAGCCGCTGACTCCAACCCTGGCGGGCCAAATAATACCGGGCCGTCAAATGAAAATGCAGACCAAATTAAAGCCGAGTGAAGCTCACCTGCCCTTGTGGGGACGTTATGTCACTCTGCATTCGGTGCAAATTAAACCACTATCATTAATATTCAGTGGTGTAATCTATATATAAAGCAAAAGGCATCCGAGCCGTTCTTTTTTGCCAGCATTTCGGTGAAACTCGAGTGAAGTTGCAGGTTCTACCTCCAAAAGTTTGCGGCTCTGATGGAGGTATTATAGGAGGTTGTGCCATTGCTTCTGGCACACGCAGTTACTTGTGGAGGAAAGAGGAAGTGAAAGCTCTCATCAGAAGCGGCGCCAACCTGTGACATTTCCTCTGTGTTCCTGAGGAAGAAGGGGGGGAAAGAGAAGGCCTGTGTTAATGATGCTGCCTGCGCTGTTCTGCCGAGAAGCCCTTTCAGACTTTCATGTGAGGGCTGGAAAAACTGTCGGCGACAGGGGGGGAAAAAAAGGTGTGTTTCAGGATGAATGGAAAAACACTCACAGGGACACACACACACAAGACACACACAGGCAAACTCTGCTGACAGGCACCGCGAAGCAGTTAAAGACACGTCGCAGAAACTGAGCCTTCAAAAGCAGGTGACACTGTGCAAATGATCTACAAGTAAAAACTCAAATGAACAGCGTCTTAATTAAAAATGACAGTTAACAGCACAAAGTCAAAACCGCTTTGTTGGCACAAAAAAATGTTTTTAAACCCATTTCCAGGTGTAAACACTGCAAAGTAAAACTAAAAGTAAGTAAAACCTTGACCAATAAAGTAGACAGACATTTTAAAATCAGTGACGTAGGAGTGTATTGTTAGTTTGTGTGTCTCAGTGTGTGTGTGTGTGTGTGTGTGTGTGTGTGTGTCTCTGTGTGTTTCATCCTGTGATACTTGATGCTGTGACAGCAGACAGATGGGAGGATCCCTGCTGATAATTGGCCAGATGTGTGTAAGAACAACCACGATCTGTGCTCGCTCCGCATGCCTCTGTGTGTGTGTGTGTGTGTGTGTGTGTGTGTGTGTGTGTGTGTGTGTGTTCATGTGTGCATCATGCATATGTGCGTGTTGTAGCCCAATTTCAAATACAGCGAAGAAAGACGACCCCTGACTGATGTTTCAGCGCACAGCAAACACGCAGGGCTGGTGCAGAAATAATCACACTCCAGGGAGAAATTAAAACACACAACGAGCCCGTGCCATAATTCTGAACACACACACACACACACACACACACAGCAGGGGGAGCTCCACCCACTGTGTTTACAGTTCAATAGAATGTCAAGTCTTTATTTTCCTCCTCACCCCCCTCCAAGAATATCACACAGTGCTACGTCCTTATGTCCTCATCCTGTCTTCACTTACATTTTAATTCAATTTTGCAAATTACTGACAGCGAGGCAATAGACAGACGGCACCGTCTGCTGCTATCAGTCACGATTCTCATTTCTGTAGCAGCATGTGTTCAATTAAATGTAAATAACACAATGTAACTTGTAGGGAATGGAGCAGACAACCACAATTGCTTTCACTGTGAGTCAGCACAATGGGGGCGCTACACAGACAGTAGAGCAGAGTTCTGGGGAGTGACGGCAGGCGGTGGAGGGGGAGCATGACTTTGCAAAAGTCTTCAGCGGAGTCAATGTTCTGCTGAGAGTCAGGTTTGGAACAAGGCAGCAGGTAAACAGGAAGTGAAGCTGAGCAGGAACCAATCAGAAACAAAGTACAGGAAGCGACGAGCAGGAAACGGGAAGGTGGAACCCGGGGTCAGTGATGGAGGTCTCGTAGGGCTCAACGAGGAAGGGCCGGGAAGGTGAGCAACCAATCAGGAGCCGGGAGGGCGACTCTGGCTTGATTGGAGACGACGAGCAGGTGGCAGCAGCAGGTGGAAGAGGCTGAACTGACGAGGGAAGAGGTGAGCGAGGACGGCAGCAGGTGACGCCCAGAGTCCAATCAGACTCATCGTGGCCATGGATCTCAATGACGTTCTGCTCAAACTGAGCTCCTGCGTCTGAGCTCAGTCACACGAGGTGGACGGACAGAAGTGACTGCAACCCGTTGGCCAGAAATATTAATATTATCTCTGTGGAAAAGGGGGAAAGATGAACCTGCAAACAGGAGGCAAAACAAAAGTGGACTGTGAGCTGATTTGAGCCTCCAGCTTCAGAGAGGCAGCAGCACTTTGCAGCCACACCACCGGCCCTTGTTAAAGTGGAATACATTTCAAACCGGCACTTTAAGGAGCCGCATTTTGCATTGGGATTGCTCCAAGTTTTTAAAGGGTTCCACTGGCATAAAATTGAAATGATAATACATTTTCACTTTTTTTTTTTTTAGTCTGATAAAGTCGCTAAAAGCAACCTCCGTGTAATAAATAGAGTATTTAGAATTAATAAAAAGTTTCTGTATTTAGAAGGAAGCGGTCGTTCACTTCTTCAGGGACCCACAGCGCTGAGGTTCCTCTCTGGGCTTCAGTCTGGACACGTGACTCTGACATCAACTCATATAAACACAATATAAACACAACCACAAACCTGATAAGAAGCTACTGTAACATCCAGAGCAGCACAAGTACAAGAGCTGAGGCAGTTGATCTGTACTTTTACTGCGGGGGAACAACAATATTATTTCTGATTAAATTCTTCAATGATAATTGATGTTTTGGTGACCTTTTATCATTATTTTTATTTAGTTTTATTGGTGAAAATAAAGCCGATGCTGGATTTGGTTTCTGTGCCGGACGTCTCCTCCCACTCAGTCTGCTTTGTGCCGAGTTTCTCCTCCCGGTGCAGATCTGTCCGCTGTGAACCTGGAGCCCATTTTGGCAGATTTTTCAAAGGTGAGTCAACCGTTTGCAAATGTTCGACGTTTTGCAGTTATTGAAAAACTTCAGCTTCTGAGCTCCTTTTGTTCCCCGCCGTCGCCCAGCGCCCATCCACTAAGGCAGCAGCACGTCGCATCAGGCTGTTTTCTCTGTGCGACGGATTTCATCACAGCACTCGGTGATAAACGTGACGGAGGGAAACACGCTGTAATCAAAGTTGCAATAAAAGGTAATTGGCTCTTTTCAAAAGTTCCAACGGTCGGATGGGAAAATTGCTTTCTGAACTATCGACGATAAAGAAGATATCGCCGTGACTCACTGCTTTTATGGCTGCAACTTGAAGGGGTTGCGTCCTTACAAAGACACACAAAAGGGTCGTTGTGACATTAAAGCGGCCATCAAAAGTATATCATTACAACAAAGGACAACTTGACGTGCATCAGTCTCAAGAAAAGAGTCCAACTCAGTAGCAACGAGTGTTTCTACTGCGGGACATCATATCAGTGAGTGATGATGAGGAGGGGGAGGAGCTACTCGGGTGTGTTCAAGGTCCAGTGTGTAATATTTGGAGATTTTGACAAGAAACAGCAACATCAAGTGGTCACATTTTAGATTGCGGCGCTCTTTCGCGCTCCCTCCCTCTCCCGAGCTTGCCAGGGAACTGTGGCGGCTTGTGCACACAAACCTGAATGCCTCGTCCACCTTTTATTGTACTGCGAGTAGACACTTTTATTAATGTATTTATGGGCAGTATGTTGAGTTTTTACCAATATAAAAATGGTAAATCAGGCCAAATATTACACACTGGACCTTTAATGTCGTAAGTAGTGCCCAACTGTTATTAGACCTGCAAAACACACACACGCACACACACACACACACACACACACACACACACCACATCGCATCAGTGCACACCCAGGGGAAGCTCTCACACACACACAGACAAACAAAGATGTTTGCTGATGAGCTGCTGTTGACCTTCGTTGAAGCTGCTCCCCTCACAATGTTTGTCTGTCGGCTCCCTGGTGAAAGGAGTGAAAGAAACAAAAACAAACCAGTTCCTGGCTGACCGCTGAGCATCTCTGAGCTGTTCCAGGACCAGCGGATAATCTTGTGTTTGTTTAATTCAATTTAGAAAGTCCCAGAGCACAGTTTTTTAATCACTTGGGGTGGGAAAAAAAAGAAGAAGAAAGAATCAATAAAAAATGTCTGCGGTGGTGTCGGCGGTAGTGACCACTTTTCCTATGTCAAGCAATGTTCAGAGACACTGGTAATTATGATCTCCTGTTATAACGTCACTCAAACTGTGTGAAAAGACTGTGTGTCTCAGCCAGGCAGCGTCGAGACTGCAGGATGAAGACTGGCCCGTTTATTCCAGATGAAGGAACCTGGACCCTGATGAAAACAAACCGTCCAGCCGCACTTCCAGAAGGCCTGACAGACGGCTGGATGTTCGGTTGCTGCCCCGTCTCAGGTTTCACGCTGAGCCTCGTTTGGATTAAAAGCTGCTTTTAATCCAAACGATTGGCAGAAGCCGCTTCCATCAGAGCACCGCTAAATTTTTGGCCTCCCGCAATCGATTTCATGGTGTTGTTGTTGTTGTTGTTGTCGTCGTCGTCGTGCGGGTTGCTGAATCCCATTTGACACCGCTGACAGTCAAAACAAAGACAAACACGGAGCCGAGGACGGGAGGCCGGAGAGGAGAGAAATCCAATTTGAGCGCGACACGGCACGTTGCCCGACTGTATTTGTCTGTCTTTTATGTGTTTGGCCTCGGAGGCGCCGCTTCCTCCGCGCCGGCTCGCTCGGCACTTTAACTCCCAACTTCATAACTTCCTGACGAAGGGTAGTAAAAAGTCACAGAGTCGCCGGTGCACCGAGATGTGACGGGAGGATCTCACCCCTGATGGTGGAGGGTGCAACTGCAGGGTTAAATCACACCAGCGCTGTCAGCTCAGTACCGTGTTATTTTGTGATCATTTTCACGTTTTTTTGCGAAAGTTTCCTTTTAAAACATGAAAATGATCGAGTATAAACGTGACAATTAGCACAAAATTACATTTTAACGTTGCATTACAACTAATCGCGAAATGACGTGATCATTTTCACGTTACGGTGTGAAGAATATCACATAGCCCTGTTTTTTATTTCTTCTAGGGTGGCAGCAATGCGCTTCCGTATTCTAAGCATCCCTTTTTCTCCACTATCCCCGTCGAACCCAACGGCTTCATTTGAAGTCAAGCAGTTTTCATCTTTTACTGTGTGTAAGTCATGGAGGGAGGTGCTGCGTTCCTGTGAAAGTATGTTCCAGAGTCACCTCCTGATGCAAAAGATAAATAACCTTCAATGAGGCACCGCGTTCTTGGTTTTAATGTGGCGGGGACAAACTGTTCCACATTCTTCAGTCGGTATAGATGTTGCTGCCTGCATGTCCTCCAGACTGGGTCTCCTCACTGGCTCTTACCTGAGCGCTAGAAGTTTTTACAGCCATGAACAATTTCCAGGGCCGCGCGACGCTGAATTAAAAAAAAAGAATAATAAGGTGGTCGGGGTTGTTGTGTTGAGCGGGGCGAGGCGCCGCTTGGCTTCTGCCGAGTGTTTGGATATTCAGGCTCGGAGAGAGCCAACGCAGGCGTGACAAATTGAGCCTGCTTTGAATTTCCCGTAAAGCATCAGCGTGCACGGCTGGGAGGAAATGGGCCTGTCACACTCGCCTGATAGATTAAAGCTGCCGCTGTATACATGTATGTATTTACTGAGATACACTTTGGGCCCATTTGATAGCTGTCAAGACTGTGTGTTTAAGTGTGTGTGTGTGTGTGCGTGTGTGTGTGTGTGTGTGTGTGTGTGTGTGAGTGTGTGTTTTTTTTTTGTCAGCCTATACACTGAGCGGGTGGAACTTTGATTTACAGCTCTTCCTCTTGCACACACACACACACACACACACACACACACACACACACACACACACACAGAAGATTTGACTGGCTGTGAGCTAAAAAAGCGCTGATGTTGCTGCACATCTCCAGAGAGGAGAAGCAGCACTTGTGGAGTGAAAAGGCAGGGAAAAGACAGTAACGGGTAGAAGAAGACTGGGACCACCTGGAGAGAGAATAACAGATGCATGAGATGCATTTGAGACGCATTGATAATGCATGAAAAGCACTATCTAAATAAAGTTTTGATTGATTGACATTTTTCTGATTCCTGTTGTTAAAGCAGCGCTGCAGGTTGAATGAGACCTGATTAATGTCACAGGACCCGTCATGTGATGCAGAGTTGCCAGGTTTGATGTATTCACCTTCACCTTGACCTATTTTCTATCCATCTTCTAAAAAACAAACAAAACAAAAAAAGGCAAGTGGGAATTGCTCTATTTCATGGAGGCAAGCAGCTTGTTCACAGGAAGTTTTATACACGAGAGATAATGTCGTGCGAGTGCGTCTGGGGGAAAAAGGAGGAGCGAGAAAGAAAGAGGAGGGAGGGAATAAGTGGCCTGTGAAGTCGAGCTGATGAATGAAAACAAGCTAACAGGGCGAATCAAAGCCAGCAGCAAAGAGAAGGAAAAAAAAAATCAATATCTAATTTTGCGGGCAAACATCCTTCAGAGTGCTTGAGCCCAAAGGAGACGGCGAGCAGGTCGCTTACCTCCTCCTGGACGGTGGTGGCGGCGCGTGTGTGGGATTCTCGCTCTGCCGCCCGGTGATTAAAGGCTGCCGGTGGCAGTGAGAGGAAGAGGGGGGAAAAAATCAGCCGAGAGGAATAATGGAACAATTGTTCCGTACGTGTTCACGGACAACGTGTGACCAGCGAGAGCTTTACGGTGGCGCCAGCTGTCGCCGGCTGCCGTGTGAAGTCACGGTCCTGCACACTTCATCAGCTCTACTAGAAACACCTTCACTGGCAGAATATTGTTAGATGTCAATAACTGGCGTCCTACGCTGGAATTAATGAAATATGTGACAACCCACCACTAGAGGGCGCGTAATAATGGAATTTCTTCTTCTTCGCCTTCTTCTTCTCTCACCGTGACCACTTTGAGTGTCTTTACAAAAGTTTTGTTTTGCAAAATACAGACAATGAAAGCTTGAGTCGCCCGGAAACTTCAGTGCAGCCGAAGCCGAGTCCACTAAAATAACAATGAAGTCCTGCATTAAACATTCATCAGTCTCTGCTACACCTGAGGTCACGCCGCCAAGCCTCCGTGTGTGTGTGTGTGTGTGTGTGTGTGTGTTTGGCCTTCGCCACATTTTATATGACCCACATACTGTACCTCCCAGTCGCTGTGTTAAAAGTTGCAATCTGTGTGTGTGTGTGTGTGTGTGTGTGTGTGTGTGTGTGTGTGTGTGTGTGTGTGTAATGATGGTCCTCACCAGCGGAGGGAGGCAAAAGTTCTGCGGGGAAGCTTGGCACTCTTATAATTTACTACTGAAAAAAGAGGAAAGAAGAAGCTGAGACCGATTTTCATTTGTACTGTGTTGAAGGTAAAAAAAAAAAAAATATATATATATATATATATATATATATATATATATATATGTATATATATATATATATATAAAAATGTGTGGGGTAATCCAGCAAAGTGTCTTTTTGCGCTCTGACACAAATTGGCCACGAAAACTAATTAGAGCAGTCCACCATGAAAACTAGTGATGCATACACTGATAAATATATTGAAACAGAATAACTGTGACCAAAGGAAAATGGAGTCGTATAAAGTCATAGGCCTGCATTTAAAGGACTAAAATAATTTAAACATATCATAATAAACGAGCTTGTGAGACGCATTTGTTTTCACAGCTACAAACTCTCCTCACATTTGAGGTTCTCGTGTTTGATTAAAGGCGCACAAACCGATCGAAGCCAAAAGAGGGAGTATAAGAAAAGAAATCCGTGAAGAAATGACCATTAATTCTCATATCCTGCTGACATACTCAGACGTTAATGTCGGCATCGCAGGCATCAATTAAACGGGCTCCAGGCACCCGGCACAGCGGCTTTAAACAGCTATAAGTGAAGTTTATGTTAATCTGTCCCCACATTGTCTTATCCTGGTGACATTTGACGGAGGAGCTGCAGGCAAAATCCCTTTCCTTCAAAGAACAGAAGGAGAAGAAGAAGAAGAAGAAGAAGAAGAAGAAGAAGAAGAGGAAGAGCAGGTTATGCAACACAGTGAAATTGTCGATCAGTCACCAGAAGTCTCGTTGTGCTACTTGCGCTCATGCTGGTGAAGTTTCTGCTGATCCTCTTGAATCCCACTCGTTCAACCCAGCAGCTGGATCTTCTGAGACCGTGCGAGGGTGTGTTGGAGGTTGTGCTATTGGCTGCGTGTGGTTGTGTGTGCAGCTCTGCCCCCCCCCCCTCCCTCCCCCCCACTGAGCTAAACCCACCCGCCCCCCTGGGTAAATCTGGAGCCCGGGCACTGAGCCAGGACCGGCCTAATCCTAATCCCTCAATCTTATTTTTCTGCCAATTTAACATTCACCAAGCATGGCAAGGACCCGAGATGTGCGTTGAGAGTCAGAGTGTCGAGACAAACACAGGGACAGTAAACCAAAAGTACACTGAAACTACTTAAACATCAAGCATTTTGTTTTTTTTTAACCTGCAGCTAATCTTAAATTATACATTTTAATCCTGTTCAATTGACGAGCAGAAAAACTATTTTTCACAGCAAAATCTGTTCAAAACCTTTATTTCATCTACAATTGTTACAGACATTAAATCAATATTCCACTGGCAAGTGGATCGTCGAGCTTTGGATTCTGAAATCGTTCTCATCCTCCAGAAAGCAATGTTTTCAGTCCATCTTAGCATTGGCGCTGTCAAAGTCAAGCAGGAAGGAGAGCTTCCAATTATTTAGAGCCTCAACTTTACCCCCAAAACTAGTTGAACTTTTTTATTTTACACATCTCTATATAAAAACAGTTTATGTTTGACATCACGGAGGGCGCAAGCATGCTGACTAAGCGATCTTCCATATGGCTCACAGTTACGACTCTTTTAATTCACTGCTCCGTCATAAAGAGCGGAGTAATGTCCTGACAGTTTATGGCTTTCAAGAGCTCGCGCATTGCCGGTAAAGCAGCAGCGCTATTAAAAATAAGACGTGTTTGAGTCGCTCAAAACACCCTGAAATGGCCCGCGTTTCGCTTTAGCCCTTATCTGGCCGCGTGCTTTTCCTGCTCCATTAGAACCTGCCGGGGCCATAATGTGGCAGCAGAACACGATCATTTCGCGGCTTTCCCATCGCCGGCGCATCGCGGCTCGATTCCTTCCCCACTGATGTGACAGCTGCGAACAAGCAGCAAACGGCAGGACGCGCGATAACGACCCCGAGCAGAAATGAGACGACAGCGGCGGAACTGATTGATGGTGAAATTACTCTGTCAAAAGTGCACTTAAAATAAAGTTGCGGTTGATGGACGGCATTGTTTTTTTGCGACGGCACAGTCCCAATAATAGACGCGAAACGACAACTTTCAAAGTAGATACTTAAGAAATGGGAGAACACTCAATTTTATGGCAACGCTGCGATTAGTTGCTGCTTATTTTGAACTGAAAACCTGGTCGTGACTCGACCCGTTCATCAAAATGAATTTTTTTTTTTTTTTACTTGTTTTTATTGATTAATTGTAACCCTTGGCTCAAAAGAAACTCAAAATTCATCAGTTGAATAATCAGATGTTAAAATAAAATAGATGTGCAGCACTGATCTGCAGGGCAGAATGAACATCTCTGTGTTAGAGGTCATCAATCCATGAAGATATTTCGATTTCCATCTGCAGCTTTGTCTCTCCCAGCATGCCCTTCAAACACGATCCTCTCAGAACCTCTGTCAAGCTTTTGCTCGATTGCTATCTGCTGGCACCGAACGCAGACGGACGACTCAAATACAAATATTTTATGTATAATCACATCAAACATCTCCTCTGGTCTCAGACAATCTGCACACAAACACACCGAAAAAGACACACAAACCCCCCCCCCCCCCCCCCCCCCTCAAAGTCAGATATGGAGAAGACGAATGGCGGCGGAGAGTAATAAAGCAAAAGGATTTCATCTGGATCCACTCGGCTCACTTTCACCTGTCACGTTTAATAACCTCTCCAAAAAATAAAAAATAAAAGAAAGAAACTCAAAAGTCGTCACGTATCAGGCGCTGACATTCAAATAGAAAAACGTCTCTTTCACATCAGGGGAAAAACATATGCTGTCATTTGTTTAATTACCTTTGCTTTATTCTATTGTGCTGCCAATCAAAAGTAAAAACCAAAGTTAATCATACCAGAGAAGAAGCCAGAATACGTTCACCATTTGCTTGTTTGTTTGCTTTGTTGCACTTCATTATCGCTCTTTTTTTTTTTTTTTTTATCATTTATCCTTCTTTCTTTTCATCTTTCAATGACATTTTGATGGATGATGAACCAAGACGCTGCCTCCGCTTTCTTCTTATTAAACACAAGGCTGGTTTGCTCCTTCAACACGGCGCCTGTTTGTAGTGTTTTTGTTGCATGGCTTATCATTGCGCTCTCGTTTAAAGTCATTTCACTGACTGAGGTCGCGGCGTTTGCTCTCCTCTCCTGGTTCAAACCCAGAGTCGCACGTGGATTGCCGCAAACGTCGGTTGTTCTCGTCATGCCAGTCTGGAAAAGTGCTATCGTACACCTACTGTACACTGCTTTAAATCCTGTAATATATGCACCGGCAGTGCCTCGCTGCGAGGAGGAATTAAGTGCTGTGAAAGGACAGTGAATAGATAATTAAATGCTGCACTGGAAATGGAAGAACTTCAACGATAACAACACTGAAGGAAAAGGGTGGGTAAAAAAAAAAAAAAAATCCCCCTGACATTCTGCCTGTGAATGCCACATATATACGGCGCCGTGCTGCCCACAATAGTGCCACTTATCATGGAGGTGACAGGCACATAATAACATGCCTCCGTGGCTAATGGCTCCCACACGCTCGCGGCTTAAAATCTATTTCTCTTTGACTATTATAACTTCTGCCTCCCTCTTTCTCAAACACGGTGGCGGGAAGCGGCGTCCAGCGCCGGCGATCGTTCACGGCTAATAACTGGCGACAGCGTCGACGGGCTCAGGCCCGCAGCCCGCAGCTAAAAAAGAAATAGAACCCTCAGAATTGGCTTAGCTTGCAAGTGGCGGTATTTCTCTGAAATGATTCTAAAAAAAAAAGCCTGTTAGTTTTACTGTTTTTTTTTTTTTTTTAAAACAGGAAAACTAATGTCAAAATATGAGGACCGTGTTTGCCTCTCTGTAGTCTCAGTTCATGTCCCACCTTCCTAGTGTTACGCATAGGAAGCTCTCATCTTGCTCAGCTTGGTGGCCAGTCTTCCTCCTGGAAGCTGAAGGCAGGCAGGTCGTCTGTTTCCGCTGAGCTGCTGCTGTTTCTCGAGAGGCCCAAGAAAGAAGCAAGAAGGCCGTCGATGAGTCGCTTCACTCTGTATTGCAAAAAAAAAAAGAAAGAAAGAAAGAAAGAAAGACAGAAAAAAAAAGCACGGCCTCCCCACAGCTTCACTTCCAATTGCAGAAATGACAACTTTCCATGCACATTTGTGTTCACGCCACACTGTATCTGGATTGCTGTTCTCATTCTGCAGGCAGTCGAGCAGAAAGTCCATATGACCGTCATTACGCTCCCATCACCTGCTTAGGTTGTTCCCCCGAGGACTGTAGCCGAGGCCGTGTGTGTGTGTGTGTGTGTGTCTGTGTGTCTGTGCGTGCGTGTGTGTACATACCACCAAGAGAAAGACCTTCTAAATGACGGCCCCGGTTGATGAGTGATCACCAAGGCGTGCTGCTCAAAGGCCTGCGAGTCATAAAATCAGGCAAAGAAACGGCGGCGGCCATCAAATGAACACGGCATTACGAATGAAATGATCCATAAAAAGTGGAGGAGAAAGTGCGTGTGTGCGTGTGTGTGTGTGTGTGTGTGTGTGTAATCTGTGTCAGTCCTAGCAGGCAGCCAAGACTCAGATTCAAGAAAATAAAATCTCAATTTGAGGTGCCTGCACTCTCCAGATCTATCTGCTTATTGCAGCACTAGTGTGTGTGTGTGTGTGTGTGTGTGTGTGTGTGTGTGTGTTTATTGACATGCATATTACTGTCCATCAAAGCACATCTTGCTCTCACACGGTGGAGTGAACATCTAACCTGTACTGCGAGCACATTCATATGAAGACCTTTAAGCGTGTGCGTGCGTGCGTGCGCGCGCGAGCGTGTGCGCGTACACGTGTGTGCGTGTGTATGTTTGACGGGAATAAAGGACATCTTGTCATTATCATGCTGCACTGAACTGTAGCAGAGCTGAAAATGGCTCAAAGGTCAAATTAGTTCCATCTGAACATAAGTAGAGGCGAAGTGGGCTGTGTGTGTGTGTGTGTGTGTGTGTAGGCTAGTGTGTGTGTGTGTAGGTGGGGAAGGTTTATCACCCCAATGCTAGTTTGAGATGCTTAACGGCAGATGGCTCCGACCCTGCAGCAGGTCATTTAAAATAGCTCAAACTATAAATGACAAATGGCAGCCGGATATCAGTTTGTGTGTGTGACTTGCTTTGTGTGTGTGTGTGTGTGTGTGTGTGTGTGTGTGTGTGTGTGTGTGTTTACTTAGCAAAGTGAATGAGCCGTGGGGCAGTGTTCTAGCATCATGACCATCATCGGCCCCCAGTGGAGTGCAAACTGCTCTCCTCTGACTGCGTCGCTGTGTTTGCACTGCGTGTTGTGCGTCTGTCTGAGTGCGTGTCCTTGCAGACACACCACTCCACATAGCGACGACACAGAGTAGTTTCTGAAGATTCACACTTTCAACTGAGTCCATTTTTTTTTAAATACTGCAGCTATTAAAATTGCTTTATCATCGCCCACCGGTTGCGATGGCTTGACGGTTTGAACGGGGTCGGTGTTGAGGTGTTGCTGAGTCACTCCTGTTTGCTTGTTAGGAAAAATATTTACGCGTGCTGACACTTTTACTTGGAGAACTGTTCAAATGCTTTGCTAGAGCGCCGCGGTATTTGTATTATATGCACAGTTTCCCATAAACATCGAGCGTCATGCGTGAAGCACGAATCCATTTCACCTTGGCATTGCACCCAATGCGTTTCAATAGGAACAAACAGAGGGTTTTCTTTTTTGAAACCAAAATGATTCCAACGTCACGGGCACTGTCTGTGTCTACAACGGACACCCCTGTCTGTTTTCTGACTGAAAGTTGCAAAAAAAAAAAACAAAAAAAAAAACATACAATCCATATAACAGGAAGGGGGAAGAACAACGTGTGCATTTGCTATCTTTGTTGCTCTGAACTCTGGCGTGTGTTTAAATGTGGAAGCGCCGCCACCACGGCCGGACCAGTGTGAGCTGTGTGAGCTGTGTGAGCCGCTCGCTGGTGGTGCGCTGACCTCTCAGCGTCCCGACCTCCAGTGTGAAGAAACGGCGCCGGCGGCCGTCTGCAGGGCCGGAGGGACGCTGCGGCGGCGTAACGTGATTATTTCATGGCGGCTGCGGTTCACTGATCCTAATTGCAGCGTACATGCTGTGGCTCACAGCTACGTCTCTCCGCGTCACAGCGAATTAAAGTTGCTGGAGTTCGGAGGAACTTTAATGTTGGGCTGCGACGCCCTCAGCCCTGCGCCGCTCCGCCGTTATCACGACTCTGCCGGCTCTGCAGGCCACGGCGTCGCCCATTACACGGGTTGGGGCGGGTGGGATGGCAAGTGGGGGCGGGCGGTGGCGGGGGAGGGAGGGTGGGGGAGAAAATTTAGAAAATGTGTTTGTAGGAAATGCCCAAGTGCCTTCAGGCTGCATCTCATTACGTAATTTGTTGTTTGGACCGAACAAAAAGCACCTTCACCGTTTGCAAATGTAGACCTGAAATTAAAAGGTATGTTAAAAGCATATTTAGCCCTTTGTTTACTGCCTACTGCAAAAAAAAAAAAAAAAAAAACCCGCTGGTTTTAGCTTCAGAGGCAACACCAGGCTTTCCAGTGAGCAGCGGTCTTTGTGATGTCACAAAGGGTTAAATTCCAGAAGCGTGTTTTTTTTTTTTTTTTTTAGCACTTAAACAGGTGAAAAGAAAAGCCATTAAATCTTTATTATTTCATTTAGATTTTTCTATTTACAGGCAGTTCATCAAGTGGGTTTCCATCAAATTAAAAAAGAATTTAGAGCAATCCTTTAGGTTAAAAAGCTTTCATCCTCTTGATTGGAGCAAATACAGCAGTGATGGGATTGCACAGAGATGCATTTTACTGTTAGGACACAAGGTTTCCTAAAGCCCTAACCCAAACCCTAAATACATATATTGTCACTAATTGAAGAAATACAAAAATAACAAATCACATCAAAATAATTACCAATCCAGTAAATTAGATCATCATCAGTGTGGTCAACTGTTCAACTCACAGCGACTGGTTACAAAGTTAATTAATCAGAGATGAATGTTTGTATTTTGCCTTTGCCCTGGAGCTAAAACATTGACCAGATCAAGTAAGATCAGGACCCCTTTTGAGAGCTAATGTGTTGCCTGCGGAAGCAGCCTCTACATTTTAACTGTGTGCTGGATTTTCACACTATATGAACCTTGCAACTTCCTCCGCCGGCCCCTGGTTGGCCTGGTTTGCCCAGATGAAGCCGAGGTTCCACGGCCCTGATCTCCCCGCCTCTTCCTCCGCCTCCTCCTCCTCCTCCTCCTCCTCCTCCTCCTCCGCCTTCTCCTTCTCCTCCTGCACTGGCCGTCCTCAGGGGAACATTCCCTGGGAAATTATTCTACGGCCCTCCACATTTCATTGATAGGCTTTCACAACGGATAATTGAAGTCGCAGAGATCACCAGTGACCCTGACACAACAGCGCCGAGGCAAGGTCAAGCTTTCACACTTCGTCAGGCAATCACTAAAATTGGCTGCTGGAGAATTTCCTCGCAGCCTCCCTCAGCAGATTCCGCCGCCCAGGACGCTGCACTCGCCCTGCGCTTCAGCCGCATAACATGGTGAAACTCTGGATGTTAGTTGAGGCTGCAAGCATCAATTCCTCAATATCAAGTTTGGGTAGTCTACTGATTTTTCCATCTAAGTTTGAGGGAAAACAGCAAAGATGTGAGCGTGTATTTCCCGTCCCTGGAAAGGTTTCCCCTGCGGTGCTGCCACCAGAGGCGAGGGTTGTGGAAGCGCTCAGGGGATTGAAAGCAAGTGGAGCTGTAGATGCAGCGGAGAAGTTTATGTAACTCGTCATCTGAGTCAAGCAAACACCCTCGGCTTCGCTGGAGGTACATGCGTGTGCGAGTGTGTATGAGAGAGCTACACGGGGCGGAGTTATGTTTCTAATGTATTTTTTTTCATTACATGCATTCGTGTATGAAGTTTTGCCGCCAACTTATCGTTTGTACTCTTTGTACAACTGAGTCAAGGCCTCTGCATCTTCAGAGGCCAGTTCTCCCTCCCTGCCCACATTCTGGGATGTTTTCTCCGGACCACGCTAATCAGAATAAAAAGATGGACGTGATAGCGACAGACTGTAGACTAAAATGAATCTCGGGACTGATGCCTCCTCAAATCCAACGGCTCAGCAGCCATAAACATCTCTCTCTGACACGGTGGGCTGTTAGCCCGATGTTGGCAGCGAGCCTGACTGATTACCGTGCTCTGACTGTCATCTCACTTCCCTCCCCGAATCCCTCTCTGCTCTTCTCCCCCGTCATGAGGTCACTGTCTCTGTCACTTCAAAGTAAATAAATAACAACCTCGTGAACTCGGAGCGGCTGAGCTCACGCTTGACTCAGGTTCATCCCCCTCTTTTATATCCATCCTCCCTCTTCTTGCTCGCTCCCATCACCGTCTAATTGTAAACCCGCGGTTAAAAAAGCCGGGTGCCAATTTTATCTCGCCGTGAATTATTTACCGGCCTACATTATTCAACAAGTGTAATAAGTGCATAATGTCGGTTAAATGAATAATGGAAGAGCAATCATTTTAAAAACACATTTCTCACTCGCTCCGACTGGCAACTGGCTTTTTGCATGACTGCAGGGCACGCGGCCGCCCTTCCCCAACGTGCCGCGCTGAGGCCGGCTGCGTTAGCTTGACTGGCCGCACCGCAGGCAGTGCGCCACCTAATGGACGCCTGTGTGCATAGGCCTGTCACTCGTGATGTGCGTGTCAATATTTTAATCGATGTATCGATCGCTAAACAGAGTAAAATTTTGTATCGATAATTTTAAGAAAATATCTCTATATATATTTACTTTTGACTACAGTGAGTTACTTCCGACTACTGTCATGGAGGCGGCCGCAGAGTCAGATTAGTCGGTGAAGAGTGATGTTTGGTCCTTTTCAGTTTTTTTTTCATTTCTTCTTTTTCTTATTACAGGCCAAGAAATGACAGCTAATTAAAAAAATAAAATAAAATCTCAGTGAAGCAAAAAAAGATTATTGCAAAAAAGAATATGCAATGAGAATCAGGCATTTGAGCTTTAAACTTTTCTGGAGTTTGTCAGATGAGATGAGACCAAGATGGTCGTTACATTCCGACACATTCATGCAGTTTGAACCAACTTTATGATTTCAGAGCAGTGTGGGGAAAAAATGCAAAAGACAAATGAACGAACCTCTTCCAGAAGTGCTGTGACTTTAATAAATAGACAGTTTTCCTATGAGTCGGAGCAGCGTCCCACTGTGTCATCAGAGTGCCAGGCGGAGTGAGCGGTGATGAATAATGGATGGCGATGGTCTCATCATCACTGCAGGTGAAAACGTGAACTCTGCTGTCATCACTTTTCTGGCCACTCGCGCAGCTCCAAAGGATGACAGAGTGCGGCTGACATTAAGAGTGGCAGAATAAGACAAATTTCAAATAATGAACAGACATCCAGAGGGAAGGCGGCGGCCGGCCGAGGTTGAGACGAGGTTAAATAGTGGCTGCGCTTAAATGTCAAGTTAGCCTTTTTCGGCGGAACAAAGGTGAGTCGGACTGAAACCCAGAGAGCCCGGAGGGAGCCGTCCTGGAATGAATCTTCCTCAGAGATGACAGGAACAACTTTTCTTTTTTTTTGTACTATAAAGTACAACGTCTGAGTCACTGAGTCACCGTCTCTACAGATTCATCAGAGAGGCTCAGTTAAAGGGAGAGTCCAGTCAGTTCCAAATATCACCCGTTTGCTGCTCACTCTTGTGTTGAGATGACGCCTCTGACATTTTCCAAGACACATTTTGTAGCTTTACAGAGTTAATGAGGCCCTCCTGTGCTCATGTGTTGTGGTCAAATAGCCCGACACGCAACAAACAACAGCAGAGAGAAAAGAACAGCGGGACAACAACAGGCTGCCTGTCTGCTGTCCCCCACGTGTCTGTAGGACTCAACCGTCCAGATGTTTACCATGAGACGACGTTAACATCATATTCACAGCCAAAATAACCCTGAGTTCTACCTTGTAAACCTGGCCACTGGCCAGCTCGATTTTTCTGCTCCTGTCAGTGTCACTGGAGTCACTGTGGACAACATCCGAGCATTTCCTCTACATGTCGTGAAAGTCATTAACGCTGTGGTGAGTCATAAACGAACCCACAGTGCATACAGATTTGATCCAGTTCTGCAGGTTCAGGTGTCGCACAACCACGCAGAGGCAAAGGTGTAGAGTTTCGCAGCATACGTCACATCATATGACATTGGACACATCCAAGCTACATTCATAATTCATTTAATGTTTCATCCCCCTATAACCTGATTGCTTGAAGGGGTTCCTGTCGCTGTGGTCGTGTCGGGCACGACTCAGTGACACTCATCACTTCCTACAGGTGTGAAGTGGCCTCGCTTCGCCTTGCCTCCTGTCCCGTCTCGTTGGCAATACGAGAGGAAGAGGGGGGGCGAGAGGAGGAGGGGCTGTCAGCGAGGCGACAACAGGGAGTCACGGCATCGATCCGTGTCAGCGTTGAGATGAGCCGGAAGACAACTGCATCGGGAGATTCCCCCGGGGAACGGCCTCTCTGTCCGACTTCTGCCGATCTCTTGATGCTTTCTTGGGGCTTCTGTCCTGCTCTGCTTGGTCATGGCCACATGGCGCGTGCAGTGCAAAGCAGGTGGTGGACCTGATTTAGATTCCTGGAGACTTGTAGATTTCTGGAATAGGTTTTCTCTCAAGAATAACAAGTGTCACTAAGAACAAAACACTCTTAGATTGGAAGTGTGGGCGGTGGTCTTTCAGGAAAATCTGGTGTCATGAGGGATGAAGAAACTCTTGGATAATAACATCATAAAAGATTGATGAACATCATGTCAAAAATAGCATAAGCCAACCTTGCTGCCGGATATGCCTGCCTGCTTGAACTGTAGTATTTAGGTTTACATGTTGAAAAGTCAAAATTTCTCCGACTTTTTTAGTCAAAAGCAGCGTCAGTGGATGGATTTATAATGATGCACCAGCACAGAGTTTTCTTACTTTGACCTAAACTGCTCTGAATTCACTGCCCAAAAATGTTATTCCTCTTTTCACTCCTCCACTCCACAAAATTGCAGCAAGCCGAGAAAAGTGACTCACTCTCCCTCGCTCACTTACATAAATCCTGCAATAACTGTCATTACCAAGTAATTATCATTCATATATATGTATATCTTTAAAAAAAAAAAAAAAAGCTGTTGGAACAATATGATTTCCTCAGAGGCACCACCTACCTCCTGCTGTCACACCGCTGGGTGGCTGTTTATTTCATTTTTCATCATATTATTTTCAGTGGAAATTATCTACTGGAGAAAATGGATGTTTGTTATGTTTAAAGAAATTTCAAATGAGGTGAAATTGATGCGCGCCTGGTTTAGAATGACAAGTTAGCCCACCCTCACCTCCTCCATCCTCCACAATTTTCTTTCCAGCTCTGTATATTTTTCCACATCTCTTGCTTGGATAGCTATTATCGGCTGAAATGTGAGAAATCAAGGCTCATCTGGGTCTTATGAATACAGCTAATCAACAGACAGACTGGAAAAGTGTCTTTAATTTGTTTTTCCGGTGATTACCCTCCTCATGGAACTGAGCACTCATCAGATCAGCGGAAAACACATGCCAAAAATCATTTACAGAGATTTACAAAGCAAAGAAATCTGCAAAATGGTCAATTGATTTATATTTGTTTTGTTGTTAGTGGCTATAGACACCTTAATTAAAGCTGATAGAGAGCCTTGACATACATTTTAATCAAACCATTTTGTTGGTTTGTTTTGTTTTATATCAGTATAGCAATTACACTCAGTGAAAGACTAGTGAGCCAGGACTCCAAATGAAAAGCATATATATGAAAACCAGTCGAGGAATAATTGTAGTGATGAAAAGACTAAAAAGAAGCTAAGTCTAAACCAAAAATAAATTTAACTCAAACTTGACGTCATGTTTTGACATTTGGTGTTGCCAGAGAGGGTGTCTTGAAAAAATAAATTAATTAATAAAAACACGCTACCACAACCACACACCATCGTACAATTCATGCTTTGTTTTTTATTTTAAAATGTAAAAATATTTCTACATTTCATTTTTTTTTTTCAGGGGAGGAAAAAGCGGGACTTCGTTTTATTATTTTTGTACAGGCATCGCCAGGGTCTTGTGTTTTTGCGTCGAAGGACCCCACACAGTTCAATATGGCGGCGTCCGTAAGGGTGTGCTGTGCCCTCCGCATCACTGTCGGAGGTACATTTATTCTCCTTTTTTCCAATTTAGTCTTCCAATAATCCCGTTTTATTTATTCATTCATGCGTTTTTATCAAGCTTCTATTCTGGAATGTTATTTTTACGTCTTAGGTGATTCTGTTTACCGTCCCGTGGCCAGCCTGTCGTCGCTGCAGGTCGCCTGTCATGGGATAAACTGATTTTAGTCACGACAAATTTTACTTGTTGAAGTAGCTTAGGTGCATTAGTGGGTTGTTTGTTGTTGTTTTTTTGTTTTTTTCTAATTTACGTCTCGAACGACAGCGTCGCCCTTGAATTAAATACAGAACATTAGCCATACGTCTCCTGTTTTCGGTCCGTAAGATGCTCTGTTGTCCTCAACGTATTAAGAAGACAAGCATATAATGGAGTGTAGCAATTGCGCAATATTATCATTATTGGTTCATCTCTGAGTAAACATATTGTTTCTATTTTAGGTGCATTGCCTCTTCGAATCTTCGGTGGAGCAGTTCAGGTCTCCCAGTCACTGAGCCGAGCTTCAGCCGCTTCTCTTCAGAGAAACCCTTCCGTCCCGCTGGTTTCTGCAGCCACATGGCAGCAAAGCAGACACAGCAGCTTCTTCAACAAATGTAAGTTCTGCGTTCGACCTACACGAGCACCCACATTTAATCCAACCGTTCATTGCAAAGTTCTTGGTCAAGTTAATGAATCTTAAACTTCTGACTGCTTTCCAGTGACCGCCGATGAGCTGTGGAGAGGAGTGCTGGCAGAGACGGGTGCTGGAGGCAGGAAGGGTCGAGGAAAGAGGACCAAACGTAAACTGAAAAGAGATCTGAACCGTGGACAGAAAATCGGCGAAGGTGAGAAATCAGCTGCACGTTTATCACTGTCTGAATCTGAGTACCTTCAAACCTGTCTTGGCCTTGAAACAATGTCAAAATTAATATCTAGTTGTAGTAGGAGTATTAATCTGTAGTTGCTTCCACCCACAGGTCGCGGTGGTTTTCTCTGGCCCGGACTCAACTCTCCGGTGCTGAAGGATGGAGCTCGGGTGAATATGAGCCGGAGGGGCGAAGCTGAGCAGCAGGAAGTGCACGCTGAGCTAGGTACAACCGCAGGAAGTGAACAATGACAAAGTGACTTTAGCAAATGGGTTAGAATTTCCTCCAGGGATTGTTGTTATCGTTTTTTTTGTTGGTAATTCGTTTGTCATTTCAAGAGCAGTGAGAAATACCATCAGGAAAACAGACATGAAGAGGCCATTATTCTGTTATTCAGAGACTTTTTACAAACTTTTTTTTCCCCTTGCATTAAAAACTCATCCAGATTATTTCCTTCTTTCAAATTGCCCGTGACCATATTGCATCCCTTCCTCTTCCTCCCTGCCATTTCTAACATGTGCCAGTCAAGTCTTGGCTTTTCGCTCATGCTGGTATTCCATGACTGTACTGACGGTGAACCCACAAGCTAGCAAGGTGGGAAACAGCTCAAGTGCCAGATGTCAGGAAGGCTCTGAGAGAGAGAGAGAGAGAATCCCCGGCTGCCAGCGGCGCGGCTCGGATATTGAGGCTGCTAATTTGTGTCGCCCGCGAACTCATTTGTTGACGCTAATGGCACCATTCATTTGACAATAATGAATTGAACTGTGGGTGATAATCGAGTCATTGAGTGTCGGTGCCTAATTCTGGATCCCCTTCATTCCCTGCAGTGCGGCAGAGGGATGAGTGGGAGAAGAAGAGGAAGACCAAGGTGAAGAGGGAAAGAGGTTGGACGGGAAACTCGTGGGGGGGCATCAGCCTGGGCCCCCCCGACCCTGGACCCAACGGAGGTAAGCACACACACACACACACATACACCTAACAAGCAGTGTGTGATGCAACGTTGTTTCAGTTGTTTTACTCGGCCCATTCAGCCGCCAGTGACTTCAGTGAAGGAAAACTGTGTGTGTGCGCCTGTGTGTTGTGAGAAAGAGAGTACGAGGCCAGCACTGTGGCCCATTTGGACCACTAATGAGATCAGAATGTGCCAAAATATTAAGTGGGACAGTTTTCTAATTTTGGAGCGACATTTCTCGGCGTCCGTGAGTCCATTTTGTCACCCGCTCCCTCAGACGTCTGTCTCCATCTCACTTCCTCCTCGCTCCCCTTTTTGTCTCTTCCCTTCTTTTCCTTTGCTCCTTGTAAACTCTGTTCTGTGTGTGTGTGTGTGTGTGTGATTCCTCTGCTCACTTGGAGGTTCACACTTCCCCTCCTCCTTCCATCTCTGACTCTCTGCGACAGCGACGTTAGCACAGTGTTGACGGGACCTTGCGGTGCTTTGCTGGTGAATTATGCAGCACGCAGTAAACAGTAAAATAGCAACTGTTGGACCGTTTATTTTGCACTGTTATTCTCTCCCTGTCTTTGAGGAATTTGACCTGAGTTTGAAGGTTAAACGCAGCGCTGCGTTTAATGGCGTCCCATCTGAGATGATAAAGTTGCACCTGCCTGCAGGAGCCCTGAGGAGCGCCGCAGTTCCACCTGATTTGCTCTCTCTGCCGTTCATTCACGCCCTCCTCTGCTTTAATTTCCTCGTTTGCGTTGCCGTTTCCGCTCTCTGCTCACTTTGCTAGCGAGCTCTTGGAGCGTGAAAAATTCAATCTCGCTCCCTCGCTGCTCCGCAATCACCCCCCCGCCCCCCCAGCCCCCCTTCCGCTCACCGTCGCTACTCGTGCTTTTTCTTTGTGAGCGTGAGGTGCAGGGGCTGAAGGCTGAAGGCAGCGGCAGGGACTCAAGCGTTTCTCTCTGATCAGGATTCATGTCTCACAGATGGCGGAGAGACGTGCGCGTGCCCGTGTGTTTTCTCCACTGAGCCGGCGAGCGAGCGCTCCTTTGTTTCCCGTTAATTAGTCAGCGGCAAACAGGCTGCTGTCGGGAAGGTAACATCCTTCAGAGGTCACCCACAATAAAACGCCTCTGCTCGTCACTCCGCTGCAAAGCCCTCTGGGTATTTGTCATGCCAACAGAGGCTCGTTTTAAATCTGTGTGTGTGTGTGTGTGTGTGTGTGTGTGTGTGTGTGTGTGTGTGTGTGTGTGTGTGTGTGTGTGTGTGTGTGTGTGTGTGTGTGTGTGTGTGTGTGTGTGTGTGTGCGCGCCCCTGAGTGTTGACTGGCTTTTATAATTTTTCTCTGCAGAAACCTACGAGGACTTTGATTCCCGCGTCATTGAGGTGAGTGTCCGTCTGCTGTCTTTGCCCTGACTGGACCACAAACACATCTGTCAGCATTATTATTATTTTTGATATCATGATGAAACTTGGGTTTTATTCTGACCTTGTGAAAACCGAGACATTCTAAACATCGCAGGATAATAATAAAATAATAATTGATTGGATTTACACAGTGCTTTTCAAGGCACCCAGAGCACTTTACATTGAACCCATTATTCATTAGCACCACAGTCACACTGGTGGAGGTAAGCTACATGTGGCAGGCAGTCTGCACCAAACAGCCCCTCCAACCACCAGGCATCCACTGGAGGCACTGATACGAGGCAGTGTGGGTTAAGTGTCTTGCAAGGACACAGCGACAGACTCAGATGGAGCGGGATTTCAACCGCCAACCTTTCAGTCATTGGACAACCCGCTCTCCCTCCTGAAGCTACAGTCGCCCCCAAACCATACACAAATTAACCAGAGGCAGCAGTTACAAGAGGATGCTAACACAACACTTCCATCATGCAACGGTAAAACAATATTTTTCATCTACCAGAACCCAAAGTAAAATCTTCAGATTGCTTCTTTTAGTGGAAACTAAAGTTCAAAAACCCCAAAGAGTTGCTGAAACCAGCAGCAAACTTCCCACTGGACCTCTGTGGCCTTTGACCTGCTCGTTGACGACCAGTCGTGTAACTCAACCAGACGACGGTCAATAACGATGCAGAGAATCCTGGAAGTGGTTGGGGGGGGTTTCAGGAAACTAGTGTAGGCACAGTGTGCCGCCTGCACCCGGCTGCCAGCGGCGGCTGGTTTGTGCTTGGATTTAATGTCTTCTTCCAACTGCGGCTTCTCAGAATGTTCCCTCATCTGCCACTTGCGTTCAGCGCGTCCTGCGGCAGGAGAGTCTTAACTAAAGAGGACTATTGATCCGTCTGCTCGCAGGCAGCACGGAGTTCAGAAAAAAAAAACACAACAAATTCCTCATTCCTGGACACACCGACTGGCGCTGGTTTCTTTGTTTACAAAGAATGAAATCTTGTTTTGCCACAGCTTCGCCTCCTCCAACTGCGATTGGATTTTGCTCAAATGTAAGACTGCTGTGATTGAAAAGGATTGGCCGTTGCTACAAACTGAAGCGCTGCGGTTGAATAATTGAATGAGCTTCCACTCAGTTGGGTTAAGTTCCCCTCCCCCTCCTCGATACGCCACACACTAAAGAGCTCCAGCTGCACCTAATTGAAAAAGATAAAGTACAGCACGACACGTGTGTGTGTGTGCGTGCGTGCGTTCACCATAAGATAAGCTGTAATGACAGACACAGTTCATTTAGATTCTAGTCTGTCGTACTGTGTTTTACCTTAATTCAATTAGGTCTAATGGATCCTACATAACTAATGGGGGGTAATGCAACAAGGTCACAAAGACACACACGCACACACACACACACACACACACACACACACACACGCACGCACGCACGCACGCACGCACACACGCACAGTGGTTTCTCCAGGAAGAGCCTAAACATGTGTTTTGCTCCGCCTAAACATTAAACTCCACTGAGATGCATTGGCACAGAGTTAAATACACACACTGTGTTTAATTGTGCGTTCACACTGATGGCTCTCGGCATTCAAACTCCCTGTAGACGAGGTGAGCGACGTTGTCAAAAGCTTCTGGCAACAACAACAACAAACAAACAGGCAAAAACAGCGGCGTCTTCCTGAAATGAGGAGGATGATCTTCCACCCAGGAGACACCTCCAGAACTGCAGCTGCACCGCGGCTCGATCTGCTCGGGGTTCCACTCTGAAATCCTGCTTGCCAACCTCCAATTGATGGCGTTTTTGTTTTTTAATTGGTCTTAAAAATGTCAGGGGATTCCAGAAGCAGTCGGCTTCAGGAACAGGCAGCCTGTCCTTCAAAGTCACCAGCTGCGTTTCCACGACAGGTTTTCGCAAAATAAAAGCGTCCGTAATTTGGACAAAGTACAGTTGCGATCTGCAGGTGTTTCTACTGACTGGTGGGAAGCGCTTCAGCCGTAATTCTCACCTTATCTCGTCCCGCGAGAGCCCACTGTGCATAGGATGGAGATACAAACAGCGCTAAATCTGCATTTCCATGTTGTTTGCCGTCTAGAATGGTTGCTAGCTTTTCCTCTTCCTATTCCGTCTCCTCCGTCCAAACAAGGACGAGGTCGAGGCTTCCGCCACAAAATGATTTGGTCAGTTCCATTATTTTCAGTGCTGTGTGGTTATGACTTCTTTTTTTTTGGCAAAGTTTGTGTGTGTGTGTGTGTGTGTGTGTGTGTGTGCGGGAGAGAGAGAGAGAGAGACATTAATAGCTGTGCCCGTCCCTCTCCCCTGCATAATTTCAAACGGTGCCACAGACATTAGGCTTCCCCCCTGGAAACTGACAAAGATTTTTATGGTGCCATCACACACTATAAATACATCCCGTGTGTGTGTGTGTGTGTGTGTGTGTGTGTGTGTGTGTGTGTGTGTGTGTGTGTGTGTGTGTGTGTGTGTGTGTGTGTGTGTGGCACACACAAACCCAGATACCTACACACTCAGACTATAAATCCAGGCCTAATGAAATGAAAAAGCCTTACTGGAATAAAAGGCTTGTCTCCCAAGGACGATGACGCCGGCATGCCATTAGTGAGCACATCTGAGGGCGGGGTGGAAGGGGGGGGGGGGTGGTGTGCGAGCAGGAGGAAGAGTGGAGGAGATGGTGAGAGACGCGCGGGAAAAGTTTGAGGCGAGAGTTGCAAAGTTTGGAGGTGAGAGGAAGAGTAGCGGGACGGTGGGAAATCCAAGAGGAGAGCGGCTCTGATCACATCTGTGCTTGTGGTGTCGACTGTGTCGCTTGTTTCATTATCGCAGATGGAGCTTGTCAGTGTCGGGGAAGGGCTGTTGTGTTCTCTTTTTCTTCGCCTCACCCCCCCCACCCCCCCTCTCCGTCTCTCTGAAAGTCAACGTCCTTGAAAGTTTTAACTAAAATGTAAACAGACTTGGAGCCGGATGCAAGAACTTTCAATTGGATTAAATTTTGGACACTGTTAGCAGTGGCCACACACACACACTCACACACACACACACACACACACATACAAAACTTAATATCTAAAGTGAAATTGAGATAAAAAGACATTAGCTGAATTTGTTTGGTGAGGTAACGCAGGTCCTGATATTAGATCTTGAGTGGATGAGAAACGTTTTGGTTTTTCATTTCGGGTTTTTACAATTTCAGTGGCCTGAAACCTGAAATAAAAGACGTCCAACTGCCCTGTAAACGTTACAACCTCCAACTTATCCAAGTATTGCATTTTGGGTTCAAAAGAAAATCCAAATTGAAAAATTTGTAAACAAGTCCTGAATGATTGTGCTCGCCTGTCAAACCAACCCACGATGGTGAAGAAGTACTATTTTGCTAATTGAAGATACGCGTGTACACATAGCCGATTAATAAAGACGTCTGATACATTCATAATGATAGTAAAGTGTCTACTAACTAGAAACTAACGGCACAGTGCTGTGGTTAAAGCATCACGGTGGGTTCAGACAAAGTGGATCTCTTGTGTGCACTCAGAGGAGAAATTCCACAACTTTTGATCCTCCGTCGCAACTTGCAGGCTGAAATAATGAATAAATTCCTCTTAACACCATTTCGGTGCCAACAGTGAGCGCGCGGAGACAAGATGTCGACTTAAATCAGAGCCAGAGTCGGGAAAAATGTAGCGCTGGAGAAGGTTTGTGCTCTCCCTCCCTCGCCGTCTGCTTCCACACGGCCAAAAACTCCGCCCCTCGACGGCGGCACGCGAACGCAGAACGGCGGCGCGGCGGCGACCACTCGGCAACAGATTGAGAAAATAAGATACGACGCAGACGAGAGAGAGAGAGAGAGAGAGAGAGAGAGAGAGAGAGAGAGAGAGAGAGAGAGAGAGAGAGAGAGAGAGAGAGAGAGAGAGAGAGAGAGAGAGAGAGAGAGAGAGAGAGAGAGAGAGAGAGAGAGAGAGAGAGAGAGAGAGAGAGAGAGAGAGAGAGAGAGCTCAGATCGTCGTCCTCCCACCGCCATGCTGTCGTTCATCCGGCGCAGGAAAAAAATATCTGGCCCATCTGTTGGGGCGGCAAGTGGCTGGCTGGCGACAACGACACTGCTGCTGCTGCTGCTGCTGCTGCATGTTTCACCTAAAATGGAAACTTCACTGATCGACAGACATGAACTGAACTGCGGCGCAGCGCGAGAATTGAAAACTTGTTGAATCTTGAGTTGCAAAAAAAAAAAAAGCCCAGTGTGTGAGATCCCATCTGGTGCGGCTCCCTTCATCCTACACACAGCAGGAACCTCAGCTGAATGCTGCCCTCCTGCACAGTGGACTGGAATTTAGAAACGTTGACCGTTGTGCCGGTCTTTCAAGTTGAAAATTCACTTTGCTCATTTTTACCAATATTACCAGTTAATTTTCCCGTCAGTGAACAGATAAAAAAAAAAAAAAGAAGTAATTTTCTTGTTGAAAATCCACCCTTTGTGATGTCACAAACTGCCCCTTCTAGTCGTCTGAATGATGATCGGTGTTGGGCTGCTCCACTGTGACTTCACTGATGAATAAGTCCTGAATCGCTTTGAAACAAATATATTTCATCAGATTATTACAGGGAGTTTGGAACATCATTTGCAGGACTTTTATTTGAAGCGTTTTGTTTCCCCTCTGAAACTAAGAATTCTAAAAATGCCACGACTTAACCTCCGGCAGTGAGCGCCTTGTTCTTGTGTCCTCCAAGACCAAACAGTGTTGAACTTCAGCGGAGTGGAGCTCCGCTGCCTTCAGCCTCCTGCAGCCGTTGCATAACAAACATTTCAGCAACGGATTTCTGATTTGACTGTGGGGCCGCAGCAGAAGGATTGAGGTCAGGGTCGCCTCCAACACCAAAACAGAGGGAACACACAACACAGCTGCGGACACACACACACACACACACACACACACACACACACACACACACACACACAATGGGATCAGCTGAGGGCTCAGAAATCCTTGAAGGAATAAAAAGATGCACTTCCTCATTTTGCAGCGAATCGAAAAGCTGCACTACGCGGTGATCAGGCGAGAACGACGCCTCATCACAAACCCACTGCGCACTTCTGTCCTTTATATCGCCACAAATAAAGCATTGAAGTCCATGCACTACATTTTACACTACAGCAAATTCATTCACTCAAAGTTCACGAGCTGGAGCAGCTCCTGAGGTCCACACACCAGGCCTTTATAATTGATCCTTCAACTACAAATATATATATATTTTTTCATTTTTTTAAATGTAGCTTGCGCCAATGTTAACTCTGCATTCTTATAATGAATTAACCTTTTTCTTTATTTGGAAGATATTAAAGCAAAGAACAGGTAATCAGCGCTTTAATTATCTTAATTAACTCGGTCTAATTGGCTCATCAGTTCATCCGCTGGGTGGCTTATTGATTGCAGTGACATTTCGCAGCTGCAGAGGCTGATTCACCCTCTGCCACCATCCATTTCTCTTCCTCTCTTCTCCCTTCTTCTCCCTTCTTCTCCTCCTTCACTTCCGTCCTGGAACTTCTTCTCTGACTGAGCTGGCCTCGTGTTGCCGCTGTCGGCGTCCTTTATTTGCAGTGTGTCACTGCTGCCCCCTGGAGTTTTGGCAACGTTATTGCATCCCTCCGTCTCAGCCGCGTCGACCCGGGTTTCGCTGCAGCTTTTCCCCCCTGTAGAATCCTCCAAAGCTGATGGAGGCACTTGCTCGGGGTTGATGGTTGTGTTGATGTCGTTGTTGTTGCTTTGCAGGTGAAGAGTGTGTTCAACATGACGGCCAAAGAGGGCAGGAAGAGGTCCATCAGCTGCCTGGTGGCCGTGGGAAACGGCAACGGAGCCGCAGGTCTGCCACTTGTCTGCACGCATCCAAGTTTAACATTTGGCCAAAGACGTTCTTGGCTGCCTGGCTTGCATCACTTGGAGTTGAACATTTTAAATGTGCTGCTCTAACCAGAGGACACACACACACACACACACACACACACACACACACACGCACACACACACACTTCATCATCACACACCTCTATATGACGATGGCTGTCTCTTTAAGTTTGGACAAACTGCCCGTTGCACAACTGCAGTGTATGTTATATAAATATATTCTGGAAGCATCAGATTTGATTTTTTTTTATGTTATTTTTATTTTATACTAACTTTTATCTCCCTTCATTCTGTTTAGTAGTTTAGCACTGCATGCCTTTCATTACTTTAGTTCCCTTGTCAAGCTGCTGGAAAGACAAGTTTCTCCTGGAGATCAGTAACTTATCTCCTTCCCCCTCTCTCTCTCTCTCTCTCGCTCTCTCTCTCTCTCTCTCTCTCTCTCTCCCTCTCTCTCTCTCTCTCTCTCCCTCCCTCCCTCCCTCCCTCTCTCTCTCTCTCTCTCCCTCCCTCCCTCTCTCTCTCTTTCTCTCTCTCTCTCTCTCTCTCTCTCTCTCTCCCTCTCTCTCCATGGCCAGGCTTCGCGCTGGGTAAAGCAGCAGACAGAAACACGGCTCTGAGGAAGGCGAGTTCTCTTTTGTCCTTCAGCCTCCTTAACAATCACTTCTGGTGTCCAGGTGGTCTGGCCACGCCCCCTCCCTGTTATTGGTGCAGAGGGTTTGTGTTTATTGATGTCTGGAGGCTTTTACACGACTATTTACCGTGATGTTTACGGTCCATTTGCGACGCTAAAACGACTTAATGAGTTTGCAGCAAGTGCATCAAGTGTGCCAAACTACTTGTGCTACGGACAGACACCTGATATAATAAATATCAAAGGACAAACTGTTTTGAAAAGCATATCTAAAACTTTCAGGATTTAATGCTTCTGTTGTTGTTGTTGTCTTTGTGCCCTGCAGGCCAAGAACAGAGCCATGCACTACCTCTACTGCATAGATCGCTACAATGACCACAGCAGTAAGTTATTGCCTCTTTGCTTTTGTATTAAATAGCTTCTTTTTAGCCTTTGAAGGTCCTGCAACAATGTCCTGATTTGAAAAGGCATTTAAAACAGCACAGTTAACCCTCTGTTTGCGGCGTTCTCCAAAAAAAAACAAACAACTGGTTTTCGGGTTTTCCTGCAAAAACTGAAACTTTGTTGGACCTGCCATGCGTTGAAGGTGCAACTGAGTGGAGCCACCACCCAGCTGGGAGAGGAGAGTTGGTACCCTGTGTGACATCACAGAGGAACAATTTCCACAAAGTGTAGCAAGAGAAAGGCGAACATTTTGTTCACGTGTGAAAGTTCTGGATAATAAAAAAAAATATGAGCGGCTTCCGTCCTGAATTAATTTACCTTTTTAATAAATCTCCTCCTTCCGTTCGGCATTTTTACAGCTTTGACTCGCCGGCAGCTTTAGAAGCGCCTCCGTCCAGATTCAACTCACAACTGGGCAGTGAACCAGCAGCGGCGCCAACCCAATTCATTTTGTAACGGCTTTGAAAGTGTATATTGAATGTTTCCTTGGCAGGGGAGGCGGGTGGGATAAACCCAATAGTGGAAGTCCGACGCTGCGTCCCATCTTTTCCTCCTCCCTGTTTATGAAAGAACAACGTGTTTTTGTCAGACAGCTGGTTAGTGTCGATTCAGCCTGAGGACTTTTTTTTTTTTTTCTTCTTCTGCTGATCCGATGTGTTGCAGAACTCCCAGCTGAGTCTGATAAATGGGCTTTTACTTTGAGGAGCAGATGCGCCCACCAAAAAAACAAAAAACAAAGCAAAAAGCCCAAATCCTCTCCTACCTCCACTTCTCTCCTCCTCCTCCTCCTCCTCCTCCTCCTCCACCTTCATCGCCTCGACCCTTGGACGCCTCTGTTCCTGTCACAGGTGCTGCTTAATGTTGCAAATGGACCAGTGACAAAAGGTGTCGCAGTTAAAATGCACCACTTGTTCTTCCTTTTTTCGGATAAAATGCTGCTTGGCTGCTTCGGCCTTTTGAAGAGTTTGGAAGATTAATGTGTGTGTGAGTCATCGGCTCCTGTCGCTGCCACAGGTGGACAAACTTATCATCTGCCAGGAGTGTGTGTGCATACGTTTGTGCGTGTTTGTTTGTGTGTGTGTGTGAGGGATTCTGTATTTTTTCACGTTTTTAAGGTTACAACTAAAGCAGGAAACCAGTTGAATCCATCCACGCGTGTAAAAGACCGTGCATCATCTAGTAACACTATAGCTTTGTTATTTATTATACACATTATTACACTAAATATTACACATCTACTTTCTTACTTTAGTATTTCTTTGGCTTCCCATGTGTGAGCTGTGGATTTTTACACTTTGCTTTTGCTTTGTTTTTGTTTGTTTTTGTTTGTCACTCCTCTGACCTTTGACCTGTTGTTGGCACTGATGCTTTCGACCAGGAGGGGTTTGTGTTGCTGGGCTTCGATTCGGGCGAAACAAATGGCAAAAAGTGCAGCGGCGAAGTGGATTTGAATACATTTGAACGTTGCCAGCAGAGATTTTAGTTGGAGCTTTGCCACTTGTGATGGAAGAGCCTGAAGCCCTGTGGAATGAAAAATGACATTTTTAGCCCTGTGTGTGTGTGTGTGTGTGTGTGTGTGTGTGTGTGTGTGTGTGTGTGTGTGTGTGTGTGTGTGTGTGTGTGTGTGTGTGTGTGTGTGTGTGTGTGTGTAAGCGAGCGTGAGAACAGTCTGACACACTCACACGCTTCCAAATGAACCTGGACCTCCTGCAGCCTCAGCAAATGTTCCGTCATTGTGTGTCTGTGTGTTGTGTGCGTACGTGTGCATGTTTGACATTTAGTTGAGCAGATTAGTTTTTTTCACGCAGCAGGAGGCGTCCTGTGAGAAGCGAATGTTCCACCGGAACTCCTCCATCATCCCGACACTCGACGCCGCTCACCAAGTGGGTCCGAGTCCAACTGGAAAGTGGAAGAGCGAAGTGACGCCGCCACAAACTTTATTTATTCACTTCCTCTCCCCGTGGAGTTGTACACTTGCCACACTGCCTCCCACACTGCAGGCCACTGCCGTGTGTCTGTAGGGGAAGGGAGGGGCGGGGACACCTGGTGGACAGGTGGAGAAACAACACCTGTAGGAGAGCAACACAAAACACAATGATCTGTTTGTTTCTTTCTCCCAACAGTTTACCACAACATCGAGTCCAAGTTTAAAAGGACAACGCTCCGCATGAAGAAACAAAGCGAAGGTGCAAATGAATTTCTAAACTGTTCCGTCTACTTACTTCCTTGTTGCAGCGAATTCAGCACTTTCATTTCAATATGCCAGCCAGTGTGTTGTATTCAAACCGCAGCTTCCTTCTGATTAATCGGTCGGTTGACACTGACTGACTCGATTGCTGTGACGCCAACGCGCTGCTCTTCCAGGTTACGGCCTCCACTGCCACCGAGCTGTCATCACACTGTGCAAGCTGATCGGCGTCCGCGACATGTACTGCAAAGTGGAAGGATCTGTCAACCTGCTCAACATCACCCGGGCCCTCTTCAACGGATTAGCCAATCAGGTGAGGGCTTACAGGTGACGCGTGTGATATTTGGAGATTTTGAAAAGAAACGGCGACATCAAGTGGTTACATTTTAGATTGCAGCGTCTTTCACGCTCCCTCTCCCTCTCCTGAGTTTGCCAGCGAGCTACGGTGGCGGTTTGTTTACTTGAGGACGCGAGCAGTCACCCCAAATACGAAACGCACTGTCAACTGGCAGCCGGACTGGCCACACCAGGCTTCCTTAGACGTGTTGTTGTGCAAGATGGGAGCTAACTGGGAGCAAGACCCTTGTTTGATGTATATTCTTATATATACCAAATTAAACCAAATTACTTGTATTGTACTGCAAGTATATACTTTTATGAATGTATACATGGGCAGTATGTTAAGCTTTTACCAATATTAAAATTGTAAATCAGGTCAAATTTTACACACTATAGCTTTAAAACCTTTAAATCACATGACTTTTGTTTTTATCATTTTATTGTAGGTCCTATATTTAGGACTATGAAAACAACCAGATGAAAATCCATCCAAGAAAGCTGGAGATTTTAGAAAGTTGAGAATCAGTTGCATTGCATGCGAGTCTCTGGTTGGGTTTATAATTAGACCTCCTTCCTCCCTCCGTCCTTCAGGAGACCAACCAGATGCTGGCTGACAAGAAGCAGCTCCACGTGGTGGAGTTCCAGTCGCACCGGGGCCCCCTGCCCATGGTGGTGGCCAGTCCTAAGAGCGGGGTGCGTCCAGAGCCGGAGCCGGAGGACGAGATTCCCAACACGCGGCTGCACTGGGACGACGTGCGGGCCACGCAGGGACTGAAGCGGTCCATCTGGGCTGGCGTGAAGCGCACCGTCTGGTAGCGTCCAGGTGGCCTCGAGGACCATGGACCGACTCCAGCTGGAGGGTGTGGCTTGGTGTGTGGGACTGTCTGACAAGATAACTTTTTATTTTATTTTATCATCATCATTATCATTATTATTTTGCAGTTATTAAATGCTGTTCAACTGGAGATACATTATTCCAAATAGTAGAGAAAAGAAAGTACTGCAAACAGACGTCATCCGTTGTCAGATGTTCCTAAACATTGTGTGTTCTAATGAAATAAAGTATGAATCTGGAAAAGCATCTTGCCTCTTTGGTCTTTACACTTTTTGTTTTTCACAGACTGAGCACCTTTGTCTGTATGGTCCAGTTCATTTTGGCCACTGAGTCAACACCTCCTCTTTTACTTTTTATTCATTTTCTTTTGGGTCGGCTGACTGCTATATTGAGGCAGGAAACCTAAATGACAAAAATGTTAGCACGACTAGCACGACTCCCAGGCAACCTTAACATGGACCTTTTAGAGGCTTTGTGTTCTAAAGTAATTCGAAGCGGAAGTTCAACTCTGTCGTTTATCCACGCCGTCTTTTCAGCAGCGATCTCTCTTCCTGTTCGCAGTGGTGCTAATGCTAATGCTGTTACCGAACTAGCTTCTATGAACACGGCGTGCTGCAGGTGTTCTTCTTCTTCCGCCTTCAGGAAGTAAACTTGCGGCGCCACACCAGGCCTGGCATAGGTACTACATCATTTTGGGTCGTTTACAGTGTTCCTGTGTAAACGGGAACTTTTTTGAAGACAACTTCATTTTCGAAAGTGTGTGGGTGGTTCACACACCTGTTAGCTCAGAGGGTTTGAACTGGAGAGGTTGAATGAGAAGGTTGATCATGTGCCATGTACACAGCTGTGTTTCATGCTAGCGTCCTGCAATAAAACCTGCTTTCACTGCACTGAAACTCGGCAGGAAGTGGCAGAAATGAAACACAAAATCATACTTGTGTTTATATTCTCTTTTAATGTTGATTATAAAAAAAAACAACAAAAACAACAAAAAATGTCAGCCAGAGACCTCATGCCATTAAAATAAAAAAAACAGGATTCTGTAGAGTAGGAACACAGAACATTGTTGTTGCCTGTCGTGCCCAGTGTCGCCGCCACGCTAAGCTAAACCTGCTGCTTCTTGGAGCTCCTAAAGATGAACTTAAAGGACCAGTGTGTAACATTGAAATGATCTACTGGAATAATTTGGAAGTGAATATAGATTTTATTTCTTACTCATGTAAAATCCTTATTTTCTGTCTTACCCTGAAATTATTTTTGGTACTCGTGCTAGAGCATAACTAGAGGCTAACACTTTTTTTTTTTTTCTTCAGTACTCATTATTTGATCCCTTCTTCTCCTTATTTTTGCTTGGTGCACATGAGCGCTGCTCCTCAGAAATGTTTCCACCGGATGGCGGAGAGGATGGTGTGGATGAAGTAGAGGACAGTGGCGACGTGGGCAAACACCTGACAGAGATGCAAAAAAAAAAAAAAAACATTCTTTAATCAGAAGGATATTAAGATGTAATTTACTTTGATTCTGCAAAAAATATGAGGACCTGTGTGCATTTGTCGTATATTTTGGTGCATTTTCGGTAATTCAGGAATATATTTATGGTAAGTTGGAAAAACAAAACAAACTTTAGCACTACTTTCATTGTACATAACCACAATTTTAGGTTTTGTTGGTGATTTTTTTTTTTTTAACCTGAAACGAGTTCTTACCGTAGCAGAAACGTAGGTCTTGTAGATTTGGGATGTTGGGCTGAAGCTGATAATGATGGTGATGTAAGACAATATCACAGCTGCACTGAGGTAGAAGAACGCTGCCAGCCCATGATAAGCAAAATCCTGGGCACACACACACACACACACATACATGCAGATCAGGAAACATATCAAAACTCTGGTGTGTGGTGACTCGACTGCGTCCTCCTGTGAGCTCTCACCGCGGCAGCCCAGCTGGACCTGTCCCTGTGACAGCCGAACCCAAAGATGATCATCCACACCAGGGTCATGACGAAGCAGAAGAGGGAGACGAACATCACCCAGGCCATTGGGTTATTTGGAAGAATGTATTGGGAAGCCACCAGGACCCACACCAGGCCACCAAACACCTGCAGGGGGCAGAGTGGAAGGAGTCATTTGTCACGCGGAGGAAACACCGTCATAGAAATACAAAACTAAAGTGTATGTAAATCTAGTCACCCATTAATTTTCATTCTTTCATTAAAAAAAAAAAACTCTTTAGATCTCCAGAGAACAGCGTACTTAGCCCTGTGTTTACAGCCTCCTGCCAAAACCCCAGGTTTTTAGTTTTTAGTCTTTTTTTTTTTTTTTTTTTTTGTACTTGTTTAGAACCCGATTCTGCTCCTCGGGTTCCTCTGCAAAATCTGACAGTTTGGCCTAATATGGCACGATTAATATACTCTTGAAACGCGTCTCAATCCAGAACTCAGGCTCGGAGTGTGTGCTCCACATCCACTCGATGTGGACCAGCTCCCTGAAGCCATGAAATCCGAGCAGCGGCTGACAGTTGTGGTGATGTTCCTGCTTTCTGCACCTCAGGTCACGTTTTCCTGCCAAATAATGACCCATTACTTCCTCTCGGGCTGCATTTTTCCTGCTTTGATAGACACACACAACACACAACACACATATATACTACCAGTCTAAAGTTTGGACACACCTTCTCATGCATTGCTTTTTATCTGTCCAACTTTCTACACTGCAGATTGTGATCTGAGGACGTCAATATATATATATGTGCAGGATACATTTGATTATGCAGCAAAGAAAAACAAATTTGTACGTAGTTTTGATTGTCAATAATCATGAGAATGAAAGAAAAGACTTAGGGTGAGTCCGAACTGTTGACTGCTGGTGTATGTGGCGCAGCAGAATAGTGTGCCATCTTATTTTGCTGCACACGTTTCATCCACTACCACTATTTCGACTGGCGCTCCCTGTGGTTGGCTGCCTCTGTCATTGATTAAACATCGTCTTAACGCCTGTTTACAAAACCGCTGATCAGCCTCTGCCAAAAATAATTGTAAACAAAGTTTGGCCAACATGATTTGAACAACAACAACAACAACAACAACAACAACAACAACAACAACAACAACAACCACTACAACCTGTTGAAAGTGTGGATCTAAAGAGGCTTCAAAAGGCGTCTCAGAGCTGGTGAGGTGTCGTGCTTGCTTTACAAAGTGGTGAACCTCGCCCAGCAGTGTTTTGTGAAAGTCTGAAGCTGGGTAATCACAGCGGGTCATGAGAGTGGAATCAACTCGCCGCTTCACCTGTGGAGAGTTCTGCAAAAGCACAGCCTCTTGTACAGGTGGTGTTTGCCCACTGCCCCTCCCCGTCTCCCTCCTCCAAACTCATAACTCATGTGGACAATTCAGTGCAAACGCAATAAAAAATTCGGTGAGTGAAAAGCAAACATGCTGTTTGAACTTTATAAAGAACACGTTGAAACAGTTCTGACGTCCATGTCATTGTTACGTACGTATCATTGTGAAGCTAGAACTTATGAGTCAACGCATGCCTTTTTCAAAATGCATATACATTCCCCATGGAAATTCAGATTGTAGTCATCAGGAACTGAGAAGACTTTTAAAGAAGGAGTGGCATCAAACTCTTCGTATATATATTTCTTTTCACTAATGTATAATAAGCGCAGTAGTCCAATCTTGTATCAATAAATGATTGACAACCAAAATCATATCGAAAACCGATAAAAACATAAATCATTAAAAGCAGATAACATATCGCCGGCCGCGCCCTTTTTACTTTTACAGGAAATGACATGACATGTGTTGGAAGTTCCTCCTCAGCCACAAGCCTTGCCTAATATTACAACCCAGTTTTAGTATTGATGGAAACCTAGTTTCTGTTTTAAGTTTGTTTAACGCACCCAAAGCCTAGTAAAGCAACTTTTATTGCACCGGCGAGCGATGACATTCTTCAGGGAAACACCCTTCTGTCTGTTCTTGCGAGGTAACCATTGACACTATAAAGCCGTCCCCGCCCTGAACACCAGTAGCCGTAGAGGACGAACCCCACCGACGAATCGCTGTGTCCCAACATTTATGACAAGTATGAATTTGCACAGAGTCCTGATGAGTCATAACCTGTTGCAACTGTCCTCCTCAAAAAGCCAGGCAGCTCCGAGTCAACTCATTCTCTGCCATTGAGAGCCTTGAACTCTGACCAACATCACTGTTGACGTTGGAAACACTCCAATAAAACGTTTAATTGCGTATAATGAAACTTCCTTTGTTGGCTTAAAGCTGCGCAATCACCAGGCAGCACAAGAAGACAAAAGACAAAAGACAAAAGTCAAGCCACTGCTTAGATCATCCAGTCACACAGCGTCAAATAAATACACACAAAGAAATGTTCAGTTTTTCCCAGAGGAGAGGATTATGTTGATTTACATTGCGAAATATTCAGTGGATAAAAGCTAAGTCCACCTGACAGATTAAGGTGAGAAGTCCGAGTGGCAGGAGGGCAAGTTTGAATCTGAATTTTGGCTTCAATTGACCAAATATTTTCACCAAAATTGCCGATAACCAATTTTGAAGTTTGATCATTTCCACAAAGAACTACAAAAGCCACACACTGGACCACATATGCAACATTTTCTTTTGCCACTTTGTCTTTGGCCTTGTAGGTTTTGAAAGTCACGTGCAGGGAGGAAACCGGATTTTCCGTGTCGCAGGGCAGGGCAACTCTCGCCCGGATCAATATTAGCTCAAAGAAAACTCAGCAAAAACAAATGCCAACATCGCTCATAACAAAAAACCATGACACCTCAAAGCAGTTCCCCCCTCCCTCTCCCCCTTTGTCCAGTGTTGGCTGCATTCTTCCATCTCGCACACGTACAATATGAGTGAAACGTGACACGTGAGAAGATGCAAGTGCTCCTGTTTCATCTTCTCCCCTTTCACTATAAAACGCTCATTTTTGCCTCGCGCCTTTGTCGTTGCGTGTGTTGAAAAATCACACCTCTTTTCCAGCGACCTTGAAATGAGTTCAATTTAAATGATAAAACTCACTTTTTAAATTAAAAAAAAAAAAGGCCTAAAGTCGTAGCAAAAGAAAGAAAGAAACGGTAACTTTCTGTTCCCCTGCTGATGCACCTCAAGGTCGGCTGCTTGGCCCTCTGCACGTGTCCCACCACTCACCAGCTCTGGCAGGTAAAGTATATCCGGCGCCGTGGTGCAGATCCCAAAGCCGCTGGGCATCGACGAAGTTGTAGTTGCAGCCATCTCTGCCAATTGCCTGGTTCTGCTCTGCTCACTCTGCTCACTCTGCTCGCGCTGCTCTGGAGTGTCAGCGCAGCAGCAGGTGTCAGTGACTTTTATATGGAGCCTAGATAGCAGAAAAACCCGTTCCGCTATTGTGGGCGAGAGATGCGCCGCCCTTCGTCATGCAGCAAACAGGGCCACCCTGGATTACTTAACTTGGGCCTTTGGCTCCAGTCTGACCCAACCCAAAGAGGAATTTAGTGCCTCTCGCTCCGGTCAGTATGTGCATTGCTGCTGCGGCTGACTAACTTTTGCTGTTTGAACGCTGTGATCTTTACATTTAGCCTGCAGCCCTGTATTTGTCCTGTGTACAGGGGCTATAAAGAGAGTTGATTTTCAAAATAAAGAAGTGTGTGATTGACTTGAACGATAACATAACAGATAGCGCATAACCTTTGTGCTGTTACCAGTAAAATGTGCTGTGACTATTCAGGAGTGATGTACGGTTTATGAGGAGAGGAGAAAATTCCCTCTGCTCTCAGAGTTTCTGTCATGGCTTTGTGGGTGCGATGGAAAACTGGGGTGGAAAACAGGGCTTCGCTTGTCCAATAGTGTAGAAATGTTGAAAAAGAAGGAAAGCAAAAGTGTGCAATTGTTTTGTATATTGTTTATTATTTTATATTTATACAGTTTGAATTATAAAAAAAAACAACAACACAAAAACATAATTTTGTGTAATTTGAATTGTTCTTATTTCTTCTCTGTGATGAGCTCTCCAGCATCTCTCCACTAGAGGGTGTAGTATCTGAACTTATGTATATGGCCTGATGTGAACTCAGCAGTGACCCTGCTGCTCTTCTTCCCTAAGGGCGTCTCAGTATCCATATATGGCCTTGTTGTTGCTCACTGCCATCAAATTATAACCAGATGGCCATTGGGGGTGCAACTAGGGAATGTACATTCTCCCCCACTCCTAGTATCTTCCTCCCTGGTTGCTGGGGGTATAAGAGGTGATGTGAACAAAGGATCATTGGAGTTGCTCACATCTGGCCAAGAGACATCCCCAGGCTTCCATGGTGCCTGTTTGATTTCTCACTTCTTTGCAATAAACCAGTTTTTATACAACTAAGTCTGTGTCAGCGAAGACTCCTTCAACATCTACACCACTCGAAGCCACCTGAAGAATTCACCACAAGGGCAATCAAATGTGTTGGCATCACTTGACAGCAAGACTCAACACGTGCGAGGAGCTTCATGAGTTTCGCACTTGGAAAAAAAAAAGAATGATATTGAAGTCAATTATATGTTTGTACTTTGGATATGATGATGTTTGATGTGTTTTCATTCGTTCTTTTAGATTCAGATCTTTGTTTTTACAGTTTCAAATCTTACTTTTTTACAGTTTCAGATCTTTTTTTGATCTTTTTGAACTTACTTTTTCAGTTCAGTTTTTTTTCTCCTCAGCAGATACAAACTCCTGGCAGAACGTTGAACGTTAATATGTGACTTTTTGCTGCAATGTTGGTTGGAAACACAGTTTAATGCAATCATGGCCTGAGGGAATGAAGGATTGTGCAAGAGAACACAGAGACAAGCATCGCGAACGTGGCTGCCTTGTTGAAGTTCCACACGACTGACCTGTAATGAGCAGCTTTGGTATTGTAATGCCGGCGTCAGTAGACTGCATCTCTGGGACAACCTGGTAATAACTTTATTTCACATCATAGATTCACAAAATGGCTGTCAAGTACAAGATTGTCTATAGTTTCTAGTCTCTAGTTGTCTTTATATGTGCATAACAACAAATTCAGTGAAAAAAAATCTGGTATATAAAATCACATCTTAAAAAAAACAAAACAAAAGCAAAACAAAGACGGAAAAATTGCAAATTTCAAAATTATTTTTGAAACTTAATGAATTTAGATTGTATCAGCGAAAATTTTAGTTATTTTCTTTAAATATGGAGCCAATTGGTTCAATGCAGTTAAAAGGTTACACAGCTGAAATTTACTTAGATGTGCTTGACTCCTAGCACAGTTCATTGCTAGCTAGGTTTTTGTTATTCATTTCATCATTTTACTCAAAAAAAAAAAGTTCTTAAGGCGTTTTCTGTTAAAATGATCCTAAAATCACCGTCATTATGTGGTTACATGTCTAAATGTTCAATCATATCTGTGCTCTAATTACGTCTTGTACATTTAATTGCTCTCCTCATTTCATTTGTATTTGCTAAATCACATTCTGCACCTGTTCCGCCCCATCCAGTCCTTTCACAAACTCTCAGGACAAACAAAGGAAAAATACACTTGAAGAAAAATGAAAAATGGTCCACTGAACGAGTCGACTGTAGTTTGACTCTCATGTTGGTCTTGTTCATGTTTTTGCTTTTGTTTTCCCGTTGGATTGGCTGCCTCTCAGTTGACTTTGGACCTGGACCATCGGTAGGCAGAGAAGATGGCGTGCAGGAAGTAGAGAAGAGTGGCGGTGTAGGACATCACCTGGTGGAAACCACGGGCAGAACCACAGGACGTCACAAAACCTGGAGACCAAAATTCAACTCCAGCAGAACAGGTGTGTGTGTGTGTGTGTGTGTGTGTGTGTGTGTGCGTGTGTGTGTGTGTGACATACCACTGCAGCAATGTCCAGACGGTAGACTTTGAGGAGCTCAGAGTTGAGCAGCGTCACAACCAGGTTCCCTGATGCGACCGTCACCCCCCATCCTTTCAGAATGGTGATGTAGGCCAAAATCACAGACGCGCTGAGGTAGAAAACTACGGCCAAGAAGTGGTAGGCCACGTCCTGCAGGGGCGAAGGAAGACGAGGTGAGCAGCAGCAGCAGCAAAGTGTGAAATCAATCATGATGATTGCCTACGTTGGTTTTTTTTCACAGTTTCCTTTCAAAAAAGGGGGCGGGGGGGTCTGAACCAATCATCAGTAGTCCTACCAGGGCGGGCCAGACTTTGCTCCTGTTGCCGCCGCAGAGGAAGATGAAGAACCAGAGCGTGGTCCCCACGAAGCAGAAGACGGACACGAACATGACCCAGCCCAGCGGGTTGTCTGGGAAAATCAGCGTGGAGGCCACCAGGATCCACACCAGACCTCCGAATACCTGCAGGGCCACCAGGAGACCAGGCACAGTCACACGCAGCAGCAGCAGCAGCAGCAGCAGCAGCAGCACAGGTAACATTTGTCATCACCATTCCTTCCATTCATTCATTCAGCCATTGATTATCATATAATTACATGTCTAAATAACTCTGAATGTTTTTGTGAACAAAATACTGAGACACTTTGACCTGAAATACTTGCAATGATTCTAAAAACACTTTTCTCTCTTTTTTTTCTCAATCGGTTTCGCTCAACTCAACCCCCATCTGAGGCTTATGAGGCTCTTTTGACGTGAAATTTGTGCAGCGCCTCTTTCAATTGAGGACTGTGCAGAAGTTCTCCCTTCCCAGGAACACACGTGGACATCCTTGGTGTATTTTTGGCTCCACTTCTCTCTCCTCCTCCTCACCTGGAACCGCAAACCTCCAGCTGTTGTTCCCTCTGACCACAACCACCTCAGCAGTTCGGAGGAAGTCCTCACGATGCCCAGTGTGTTCTTCTCTTCCTTTTTGCTCACTTCCTGACTGCAGGCAGAATAATTAGTTGCGTTTCTCCAGCGAGAGACACCGCAGGCCCCCGGCTGTCACGCTCGTCAAAGCTCAAACATAAGAATTAAGATTATTTGCTGCGCAGCTCCTGCTCGTTTTCACGCTTCTCGGCGACGTCGTCCCGCGCCGCCTGTGGCAACCTCGCAACGCTGCAGCGTGTGCGCGCACCGCTGAAAGCCTGCAGCCTCCTGTGTGCCGTTTTGTTGTTGTTTCCTTGCTTCTCCTGCCGCTGAAGAGCCCAGAAATAGAGGAGCAGAGCTCAGATTCCGTGTTATCAATTCCATGCAAGTTCCATGCAAGAAGCGGCTCTGACGGGCAACACAGCCTGATACAAACACATACATTGGCTTCTGTTCACTGTTTCCGCAGCACATCGGCGGTTGGCAACAATTGTGCGGTAAACATCAAGCCAGGACAACACCTGCCTAAACACTCCATAGCCGTCAACCCACTGCAAACAACGACGGCGCCTGAGGCCCCTCAAGGCAGAGCCGAAGCAACTCAGACAGGACCGCTAAACTGTAACGCCACACAACATTCACGATAAACCCCACATTTCCATCATTTCAGTGTCGTTCCCAGTGATTCCCCCTCCTGATAGAGGATCAGAATTAACTTCCCACTGTCATGAGTCGACTGGGTGGTATCACGTGTCGGCCGGCGCCCAGCAACACGGGCCCCCTGGTTACCAACAAACAGCCAACAGCTCCTTAAATTCGCTCTCGAATTCACGCTGGCACTTTGACCCCTGTGCTTGTTTGAAGGTCAAACAATTCCACATTTACACGTATTGTCCCGGTATTTACCGTCCAGCCCATCGCCATGATTCTTCTGTCTGTGACGCCGTGAAGAGAGAAAACTGTCCCTGATTTGCGTTGAAAGCCTCGTTGAGACCTGAACTCATTTCTATTGGAAATAAATACTCTATCTATCTATCTATCATTGTTATTAACCACGGTCATTATTTACAGACTTTCATCATTTTTGATTGATTATGGCGCCATAAAAAGTCATTTTCCCATCATCTCTTAAAATGGATTCAGTCAACGTTGGGTGTTTGCCGGTCGTCGGTTCTTGCTGAAGGCTGCGTTTCTTCACCAACCTTAGCAACCGATGCTTCCCCACCAGGATCAAGAACTTTAGAAACTGTCACCTCAGATTCAAAACAGGTTTCCAATGTTTCAAGATTCAGTTCCTGCATTCGTGGAGGACTAGGCACAGCTGGCAGGGCTGCAAAGCCACACTTTGACCAATCGTCTAGTCTCATTTCTTTATTTTTTATTTCATTTTATTTTATTTTTTGGGGGGGGAGGGGCGTGGGGGGTTGTTGTCATACGATTTAAAAATACTCTGTCTGCCAAGTACAAGAACAAATAGAAAGCAGGAAAGGCAGAAAAAGAGACAAGTGAGAAACACGGGTTTGGTTCTGATCACTGATGGACATGAAGGGAATAAATCACATTCATCAAAACCAGAAAGGAAAAGCAGGAGCGCAGGGTTTTGCAAAAAGAGGCGAGAAAACGTAAAATCAAACTCACAAACTCTGGTATGAAGAAGAGCTCAGGGACGGTGGTGAAGATCCGGTGGCCTGTAGGAAGGATGTCGGCCGACGTTGTCGAAGCCATAGTCCCAAAACCCTGAGTGTGTGTGTGTGTGTGTGTGTGTGTGTGTGTGTGTGTGTTTGTCAGATTTCAGCCCCTCGACTGACGAGTGTTACCTTTAAAAGGTGCTTTTTAAAGGCCTTTCTCTCCACCTCATCCTCTCCCCCCTCCACTCCTCCTCCTCCTCCTCCTCCTCCCCCTCCTTCTCCTCGTCCTCTTCCTCCTCCTCCTCCTCCTCCAGCCAGTCCTCTGGCCTCAGCAACCTGTCTAGCAGGTGCTCTTCACCTCTGTTTGTACAGCAAGAAGATGCATCTGCATGTGTGTGTGTGTGTGTGTGTGTGTGTGTGTGTGTGCGTTCCCTTCTTTTTTAATCCACTTTCCTCTTGTTCTCACACATGCGCCCACGGTGTCTGTTGTCTACGGAGCCGCCGCCGCCTGCTTGTTGACATGCACACACTAAAAAGTGATTGTGCTGCGACTTTTGCTGTTTGCCATGCAGGCTCGGCAGAAGCAGTAAACACACCAGCGAGTCTGGCTGCTGACCCGGACCAGGTCTTTATTCATAGCTGGAATCCAAAACGTTTGGATGTTTGGAGCTCCGCAAAGAATCTCATTGTTCAGTCAGTCTAGTGGCACCGTAGCTGCGTTCCCGTGACCCCGAGAAATGCGCAAAACCCTTAATAAAAAGGTACACAATGTAAAGTTCCTTTTGTTCCCATAGCTTTTTATCTTTTTAACCCAAGTCCAAAAAATGGTGAAAATGACCCGTTTCCATGCATGAGGCGACGGGGCTCGGAAGCAGGACAGGGAGAAGTCACGGTGGGAAGCCAGCGGACCGAAAACCTTCATCGAGTGCCGTGAACGAGACAAACCAGTCACCGAAACATGACGACGTTGTCTTTGTGTAAATTTGTTTAACTTCATTTCGTGGCTGATTAGAGAAATGCAATATTTACACCCTTTAATCATCGTACACATGCAAAGAGCAGCAAGAGAGACGCTTGTTTTTCACCCAGCAAACTGGGCACATGTGAGGTGCGGGCGGAGAGTGAAAAGATGGAAACCAATCTCTTCAGGTTGGTGTGAAGTTCACATCTCAGATCAGTTCAGAAGCTCAGATGGCAGCGATGAATAGAATAGAATAGAATAGAATAGAATAGAATAGGTGTACTTTATTGTTCGCGAAATTAGGAATCTACGCTGTAGCAACACTAAAAACAACACAAAAAAATAAACTACACAGCAATTACTGTCATTCCAAGACACATTCAAGTCAATCGGGATACAACAGACAATAGAGCAGACGTGGGAAAGCCAGTTGGTTGTGCAGAGGCAGGAACAGGCAAAGTTTCATAAACCATTAGTGCAATTATTTGCCACTGAGTCCAGAATAAAGCTGAACTGGTGGCGAACCGACGCAAAAAAGGCTCCGCAGTTCGGAGCTCCGCAGGCTTTTAGTTTGGAGCAGGAGTCTGTTTGCTGAGCTGAAGCACTAAGGTGAAGTCCTGCTGCCATGAAGTGCATCCGTTGGCTTATTTTGTTGTTTGTCTGTCTTTTGTCTTTTGAAGGCAACGGGTGGGGGTGGGGGGGAGCGAGATCGGGAGGAACAAACAAGGAAGAAGGCGTGAGGGAGGTAGTTTGGACCGAAGCTGGAGAGCAGGCAGTGGGAGAGGCCAGGGAGCGGCCACGGTCTCCTCTTTATCACTCATTCCAGGAAACCCGTCGAGCTGAGAGAAACAGGCGAGGGGGAGAAATGACAACCGCAAATCAAAGCAAAGTATAAAGTTAGTCGATAATTAACATTTGTAAAAAGGAGACTCTGACTTGCTGTTGAAGACAGTTGGTGTAGTTTTTCCACCCATTGAAACAATAATGATGTTAAGCAAATGACACCATATCATCTCATCATTATGTTTGATATGAACTTGGATGGAAAGACACTATCTGTTCTTTCTTTGTACACCTTAAAGCAACATTGTTGCCATGACTCACTGACCTGTAACAGGCAGATTGAAACAGCACCCCCCAGCTGGCCAGGCATGGGACTATTTGATTCTGGCTGCCTGCCCAGCACCTTCTCATGAGGTCAGGCACTGGTTATACAGACCAGCAACAGACTGGTCTGATGTGCACTGTGTCAAATGCAGGCGTTACATTTTTTTTTTTAATGAGAATTGATTTTGAAATTTGCCATTTCAATGTCGAAACGCCGGAAGATTTTTTTTTTTTTTTTTTTCAGTCAGGAAAAGAGCTCAAGTTTAATTTCAGAACAAAAGCTCGTAGTTCATTGTGTGCAGGCCGGGTTCTGTTGTGTTACACGTCGTTCAGCTGCCAACGGTGTAATTTAAGCTGCGCATTATGAGTCGGCGTTTCCCCCGATTGAACTGTCAAACCCGGTGTGAGCAGGCGTCCGTCTCCAGGCTCGGGGATTAGAAGCTGACCCGAGGACACAGAGTGCGTTGTCTTAACGTCGCATCTTTGCTTTTTTATATCTGCCATAAAACATGTTGGCATATCCATCTGATCCTATCAAACAGTTTTTGAGAAGAACTTTGAATTGCTTGTGCACCGTTAACATTCAGGAAGATGATCTTGTGTGTAAATGACAAAAATCTAGCCAAGAACAATAATAATAATAGTAATAATAATAATAATAATAATAATAATAATAATAATAATGATAATAATAATGATAATAATAATGTCTTAAATTTTCTCTGACTGTACTGACCTCTTAAAATCTGCCATGTTTTGCTGTTCAGTGCACATGGGTACATTTATTTTAATGCGGCTCCCCTCAGACAGTGTGCACAACATGTCCTATAATAAAAACCAGGGTTGGTTTGTGATAAAATGCTTTGAATCGTACCAGCTGCCCCACCTGTCTTTCTGGAAATAGTCCCATAAACTGAGCATGCAGTGCAGTGAGTCATCCTGCCGGAGCAGCTTTCATGTGTCACGCCCTCACTCACCTTGACAATTTCTCCAGATACTGGAAGATGGGAGGGTGAATTAAAGCGTTAGCGTTAGTCAGCAGGGTTAGAGAGGATCACCAGGGCCTGGGGCCTTTCTGTGTGGAGTTTGCATGTTCTCCCTGTGTCTGCTGGGTTCTCTCCTGGTTCTCTCCTTGTCTGCTGGGTTCTCTCTTGGTTCTCCCCTTGTCTGCTGGGTTCTCTCCTGGTTCTCTCCTTGTCTGCTGGGTTCTCTCCTGGTTCTCTCCTGGTTCTCCCTGTGTCTGCTGGGTTCTCTCCTGGTTCTCCCCTTGTCTGCTGGGTTCTCTCCTGGTTCGCTCCATGTCTGCTGGGTTCTCTCCAGGTTCTCCCCTTGTCTGCTGGGTTCTCTCCAGGTTCTCTCCTTGTCTGCTGGGTTCTCTCCAGGTTCTCCAGCTTCCGCCAAAAACATGCATGTGAAGTGAATTGGAAACTCTGGATTGACCATTGGTGTGTGTGTGAGTGTGAATGGTTGTTTCTCTCTTTGTGGCTGTGTGATGACTTGTCCTGGTTGCCACCCTGCCTTCACTCAATGACAGCTGGAAGAGGCTCCAGCAGACCCCCCAAGACAGGGTCTTGAAAATGGATGGATGGAAGCTGTGCAATTCAGTTCCAATTCATGATTCCAACTGTTTATTGACTTAACATGACAGAAGGTGGGATAGCATTTTTATTTTTGTGGAATAAAGTTGGGTCTCTCGTCTTCATGATGATGAAATAAATGTGGGTCCTGAGACCACCAGCTGAGAACCACTGCTCCAGAGAATTCCACTTTTTTTTCCAGTGAAACCCGCGGCAGCGTTGCCAAGAATCATTGGGCCGAGTTCAGTTCCCCTCTGAGTCAACAGGCCTTGTTTGGCCAGTGTGAGAGAGACACACCTTCAACCAACCAACTCCCTGCTGTGGATCTGGTTACAGGCCTGAACTCTCTCTCTCTCTCTCTCTCTCTCTCTCTCTCTCTCTCTCTCCCTCTCTCTCTCTCTCTCTCTCCCTCTGTCTCTCTCTCTCACACACACACACACACACACTTCAAAGAACAAATAAAAGAAACACTTTCCTGGACAAGCAGGTACACAGACTCCTAATTCTTTTTTCTTATTGTTGTTGTGTTTTGGGTTTTTGTGGGTTTTCGTCCCCATTCAAAATGAATGAGAAAAGACGGAGAGTGCGAGTGTCTCAGGACCTCATCAAACAGCCTCCTGAACTCCGACCACAGGTTAGCCGACGTGCACTTAGACTTGACAGGGCAGCCATGTGTTTGTTTGCCCTCCCTGGGAGATGTGCTTTGTAGCTGCGGCTGACCTCTGACCTCTGACCTCAGTAAAAACAAACATCTCAATTGACTTTTAAATCTTGTCACAGAAACAATTTTCTCTCTCTCTCCCTCTCTCTCTCTCTCTCCCTCTCTCTCTCTCTCTCTCTCTCTCTCTCTCTCTCCTCAGTGGTGCACGACTTGGATTCGGGCAAGTTCAGAATTTTACTGGATAATAAAATATCTATGTATCCTCCAAGACATGGCTGATGTGCTGCATGACAGCACAGCAATGCCATGGTGGATGGAGGCATATTTAATGAGCCGTCTGCTCGGTTTCTGATCAGCACAATGTAAGTCGGTGAGACGATGATCACAGCTCGGTATTCATCACTTTGTGTCAGATTTTGTGAAAACCGACCAGATTTGATGGCTAAGTTAGACTGTTCACTGCGTATTTTGCACATCTGGTTCGAATGTACAATCCAAAGTTCATTATTTTCATGCAAATCCAAGCAATCCAACAACCCAAACCCTAAAGTCTGTCAACGACGTTGCAATGGTTTTCCGACGATAGTTTGAAAGTTTGAAACACGGTTGCCTTCTCTGTTTGTCCACCACCCAAAAAGCACCTTGTCATGGTCGTTCACTGAAAGCTCTGCCTGGATTATCTTTCCATCGCCATCCTCACAACCTGGAAACTCCCCCTTTTCCAGCTCGACTGGTCCGTCCTGGCCTCCTCCTTCCGCCCCCCAAAACAATGCTCGTCTCGGAGCACAAAGGAGAGTCGGTGAGAAGGTCTCAGCTTCTCCAGCTTGATAAACAGCAGCAGCAGCAGCGTCATGTTTACATCCTCCACAGTGAAACCAAACACAGTGGTGGTGATTCAATCGGATGAAGAAATATTGACTGGAGTTGAACATTTTATTGATATTGTAGTTATTAAAGAATCTTACATCCTGTAGTTACTTTTGTGTCTATAAAACAATAGACTCAATAATTAAATCAAATCAATAATGTTATAACTTGTGTCCACCACCGTGGATAAAATAGGTTTAGTTTAACCAGTGTGACTAAAGTATCATAAATAAAATGTTGTTGTTGTGAGGCCATTTATTTTAAATAAGAACCTGCCATTAGATTGTCTGGTCTTTGATGTTGACGTTGCATCAGAAATCATTGCAAATATCAATCTTACTCTATATATATACATATATACTGTGCATATATGTGTATATATACATACATACTTACAAGCACACATAATTGTTTTTGGAAATCAGAGTGTTATTCCAGTTGAATTTTGCACTATATTGCCATTTGCGGAACCAACAGTTCCTTGACTTCATCCCGGCCTGCAGTTATTCCCACTCCACTCCTCTGATTACCAACAATAAACAAGGCTCTCCGGTCGCCACAGGCGCCATCGCCATGGCAGCGCACGCTGGAATGTGGAACTACAGGATTGTGATTATTCACGGACAAACAGTGCGACCCAGACTGCACAAACACGCTTGGAACAAGCAGTGGGCATTTCGACGCCGAGGCGTTGAAGTCAGCAGGGTTCTTTTGTCTCAGGTTCACGTGTAAACGTTGATATTATGGAGGATGTGAAAAGTCACTCTTAAAGTTAAAGAGGGAACGCTAGCGTTGACGCTCACGGGCTAGTCTTCTTTACCTTGAACAATCAATGCCTTGGTGTATTTCCATTGAGACTGACACTATTTTATCTCTATGTGGTGAATTGGAACCTTCTGAGAGAGAAGACCTGCGTCTATTTAATTATTTTTTTTAATTAAACATATCCAGAATCTATATTAGCCTCTCGTCACGCTTATTTATTATCATATTAATTAGATTGTCTAATTTTATTTCTGTGAAATTAACTGGCTGAGTTCCTTTAATCTTATGTTCCCACTGCTCAGAATGCCTCCACTCACAACATGCAGCTTGGAGTTTGTCACCTGCAGTGATGCAGCGTCTCAGCACACAGACTGAGTCACAGTCCCGCTGCTCTCCTTTTATAGCCGGCTAAAAAAAAAAAAGAAAGACTGCAGTGGCCTAATTATTAACTCCGCAGTCCTGTAACCTTACACTACACACACACACGGACACACACAGACACACACAGAACCAGTGTTGAACTAACAGGTGGGGACATGTGGGACGGCTCAGTGACCAGTCACATTCAGGAGAGCAAACAAACAACAATAGATGTGAATACATGATAAAAGCATCTTTATTTTTTCATTATTTTGATTTTTTTTTTTTTTTTTTTTTTTTTTCAAAAATACAGCAGAAACATTTGGCAACAGACAGCTAAGCTAACAGCGCTGCTCAAACACCAGAGAGGCCACATGATATCATGATGGTGGATAAATGTTTTTTAAGAGTGAGTTCAGTGATTCCAGTGCTCAACTACACTGGGCATCTACTGCATCTACTGCATTCAGGGTGTTGGTGTTGCGTTGGCATCTCTTTGACTTTAACTTTATTTCCTGTCACATTACTTTCTTCTTCTTTTTTTTCCTTTTTAAACAGCATCTTTGTTTCCAAAACCAGGAGAATGTGTCCCATCGGTGAAGATAAGTGACAGATGCCACAATTTAGCTTTGACTACGATTATTTGTTGTTTTCTAACAATGCAAACTATTACAAGTGTAGATAAATAGATGTGTAGTTTCTTCTCTTTCCTGGAGCCATGTCTCCATCCTTTAAAGTTTACTAAACATTGCACTCGTCCTCCTCCTCTCCCTCCTCTACGCGTGTCACCGTGCCACTCCGAGGAGGTCAAAGGTCAACTCTGAGACGTCGAAGGCGAGATGCTGATGCGTGGGCTCCACGAAGACCTCCGGCCCAGCAGACTGGCCGCCGGCGCTCTGAGCCTGCTTGAGAGAGCTGAGGGTGGCGAAGATGACTCGGCCCCGCTGCTCCTCGGCGGAGGGGTCGGCCCAGCGGTGGCCCGGCAGCGAGGGCGAGTGCAGCAGGAAGTAGACGGACGACATGTAGACTTTGATGAACTCCTGCTTCAGGTGGGTAAAGTCCTTCTGCAGACACACAGGGAGAAGGGAAACACTGATGGAGGTGACCTTCACTGCGCTGAGGAGGGCAGACGGCAGGGTTCACTGGGCCGCCAGCACCCCCTATTGTTCCAATCTCATACTGCACGTGCACGCCCACCTTCTGCGCTTTGCTCATGCTGATCTCTGCATCCAGCCAGGCAGTCTGAAAGAGGGAGGGGATCAAGGGATCATTATTTAGGCTTCAGAGCAACAATGCAGCGTTATCTATATAACGGTCCATTATTGGGAGCTTAAGGCAGCGACGCAGACCCTGAGAGCATCCAGCAGGTCCGGCTGGTCCAGCAGCAGCGGGAAGGTGGAGAGGACGGGGTGACATATCAGATCTGAAATATCAGAGAGACGTCTCATTTACAGTGCCACTGACCAATGAAGGCCCCCAGTTTGTGTGTGTGTGTGTGTGTGTGTGTGACCTGCGCTCTGCATGGTGGGCCTGTCCATCAGCAGTGAGTCTGCCAGCAGCTGCCTGTGCAGCGCCAGCAGGTGGACGCAGCTCAGCGAGTGCAGCAGAGTGTCTGGGAGGAGGCTGAGGAGGAGGAAACAAGCTGAGCCACTGCTGGATTTCTGTGTATTTTCTATCGGCAAAATAATCTCCATCCCGCTGAGTTCCTTTAGCGTTTGAATTACGGGGATGGGATGAATATGAGAAACGCTCCCACCTCAGCTGTGTTCTGGTGCGGTTGCTGGTCGACCTTAATTTGACGACGAGTTTGGGCTGCCGCCTGGCGTGGAGCATCTGCTGGAAAACGCCAGTCGGAGCTGAATAGCAATAAAACAGAAAACCAGGTCACATTCAATTAAATCCATCCCGTAATTGAAAATGTTTCAAAAAATGGTTGAAATAATTTTTTTTCTTGTTTGTTTGTTTGCTACTGTCTGCTTCATACATTCTCTTGTGACTGATGCCTCCACTGCCACGTCCTTCTCATAGGGAGTTCCACCATTGACCAGCAGCTCGTAGGTTCTACACACACACACACACACACACACACACACACACACACACACACACACACACACACACACACACACACACACACACACACACACATTAATTTGACTGCAGTTTGAACTAATTAATGCAGATTTACACAATCCAAATAAATCTTATGATCACCTCTTATAAAATGAGTCTTCACTAGTTTTGGGAATTAAAAAAAAACAAAAATATGGGTGCACATTCTGTTTGTCTGTGTGTGTTTGTGTGCGTGCACCTGTTGGGTAGAGGATTTCCAGAGTCATCAGTCAGCCTGAGGAAAGCCCAGCCGCAGCTCAGGTCTCCTTTCTCACCTGTGGACTAATAAGAACACACTTTGTTTGCTTTTTGACTGTAAATCTCTCACTTCCATCTCTCGCTTTGCCTGCATGCAGGCGTTTGTCATTACATTTCGTATGAACGTGACTCCCAGTTCGAAGAGGATGCCAAGATTGGGAGATGCGGAGTTGCAGCGCAGGAAACAGTCCCCGTCCAGGAGGGCAGGCAGGATGCCCGTCATCTGGAGACAACACACAGAAAAAGACGCTGAGTTCAATATTTTTTCTTCTATTTTTCAGGTTTCAGAGACAACTAGAAATGTGCTGAGATACCTTTGGGGAGAAGCTCCAGGTCTTGGAGTTCTTGGAGTTATAGGTTGCCCTCACTGTGTGGATGTTGCTCAAAACCTGGAATAAAACTACAGCTTATTTAATAAAACAAGACACAAATATAGACCAAAAAAAATCCTCTAAACTGAATAAAAGAAGAAGTGGGAATGAAGGGAATTACCTGCGTTCCATCCGAGGCACAGAGGCGAATGTGTCTGCTGAGGACCTGGACCCCGACACCTGGCGTCGGAATCATTCTGCAGCCCCACAGACTGAAGCAGACGCACGTCCTGACCTCTCGAGCACGGACCTGCAAGACAGAGGAGCCTCCTTCATGAGCTGCTGCTCTGCAGCTTCAGCAGCTTCAGCAGTCTGGGGTTTGGGAGGAACAGCGTGACTCACCCTGCCTGTGTCTGCATCCAGGAAGAGGTCGCTGAAGGAGAGCTGTGATTGGCTGAGCTCCGGCTGAACATAGTGACTCCCTCTGTATGTTACACCTAGAAAAGACACAGGTGAGGTTATCATAATAGCAAATGTTTTAACGTGAAAATTGAGTATTGAGTGGTGTGTGTGTGTGTGTGTGTGTCTGTGTGTGTGTGCTTGTATAATGACCTTCCTCCACAAGCAGTTTATTCAGAGTTGATGGTCTGAATCCAGAAGGTATGGCTCCCATGGCAGACAACACATCTGTCGTATCAATCTGACACACACACACACACACACACACACACACACACGCACGCACACACACACACGCACACACACACACACACGCACACGCACACACACACACGCACACACGCACACGCACACACGCACACACACACACGCACACACACACACGCACACACACACACGCACACACACACACACACACACACACACACACAGTGAATTGTGGTAACATTACAAACAACAGCAGCTGTTTTCAAGCATAGAGCAGTATTTAAGTTGCGTCATATTGTTTACCTCCGTCAGAGCTTTCTTGACAGAATCCCAATTAGAGGTCCTATTATGGACATAAAAAAGTAGAACTAAAATTATTATTTTTTTATTTTTTAAAAAAAGAGAAAAGTAGGACTATCGTGGCCAGAGGCAGCTACAGGGTGAAATCTACAAAAGCTAAAAGACATAGGCTAAAAGACAAAGGTAAACATGTCAAACCTGTTTGTCCCATTCGTCAGTTTTTCACCATCTTGCTCTTCCTCCTCCGAGTCGTCTTGGTCATCCTCATTATCACCTGTATCATCGTCGTCACCATCGACGCCTGAGCCGGCCTGGAAATCAAACACATTGAGCTGAACTGCTTCTGATTCCCTTTTTCATGTGCTTTATTAACATGCATGCGACTAGGTTAAGATTGAATATAAACCTTCAGGTAGGTCTTTGGGACGACTCCTCTGTTGCCTTTACTGTCCTCAGCCAGCCACCATCCGTCTGCAGCCTTCCTGCTGATCCTCACGATGTCCCCTCTCTGAAAGGTAAGAAAAGATGTCACTCATAACAAACTTAAATTAGCACACAGAATACTCAGAGCACAGTTTGCTTGTTGGCCTGTGATCAGACTCCCAGCGGTCCAGTTCACCTGCACGGACAGATCTCCCTCCTGCTCCCCTTTAAATTCACTGAGGACTGTGTAGATGCGCCGGTCCGACTGAGAGGGAGGTTTCTTATCACCAGCAACATGGTCAATGTCACTGTCTTTGCCATCGTCATCCTCATCATCCTCATCATCCTCATCATCGTCGTCATCCTCATCGTCGTCGTCGTCATCATCGTCGTCATCCTCGTCATCCTTACTGTCTTCCTTTGAATGGTCGCTGGGGATTTAAAGCATCATCAGTGCTGTTATTATGATTGCATTTCCCTTTTTTCCAGGTTCACACCTGGTCGACTGACCCTGCAGCAGAACTCGGTCCCGGTGGCGAGAGCTCCAGAAACAGTGTGTTGAGTCGCTCCAGCACATTGTGTAGTCGTCTCTCCTCCTCCTGTTTCCTCAGGTCATAGTTACCGACTGGAGCCGGCTCATCAGCCTTGAAATCAGACATTGAAATGTTTATTAAATATTGTGCTTAATTTTTTTAAGGCACAAAAGTGAGGTTTTGTGAAACATTTACGACTAATTAACAAATTACTTTTTCCCAGAAATTAAAAAAAAATAATAATAATAATAATAATTTGTGCATGATCACAATTCAATAACATGCAGGATGTTTTGACAGCATATCCCAAACCTTGGTAAGTTTCACTAGGGTCTTTTGTGTCTTCTGCGCCAACATCTGTAGCTCTTGACATCTGTTTGCGATGAGAAAGCGTGACCGTAAACTACAATCAAACATAAATGTGTGACTTCAGAAAACAATTGCACACAGTTAAATGCAACTTAACTTAGAAATAAATATATAGAGGGAGGGAATGAAAACCCATGCCCATATATTCACAGGTTTTTCTAAGTTATTCTGGAAATGTTCTAGCAAAACTTGTCGAGGATACACAGCCGTTTCTTACTTCCTAAGTGCCTCCTCAGATGAGCCATCCTGACTTGGTACGTCCTTCTTCAAACTGTCAACCTGAATCAGGGAAGGCAGATCAACACAGTCCAGTGGCTAAATCGTCTGAATTCTATCAGATTGCAGCAGCACTAGTATACTTGACACCATTTACATTAACATCTATACATATAATAACAGCTAACTTGGCGAATCTGAAAAGCAGTCATTTCAACACCACCGGAAGATGTGTTACATTATAATTCGTTAGCAGACCTGTTTATTAATTTCGTTGACTTCAGCGTGAACAAGTTGGAGGGGTCCTTTTCTTTTTGGTGGCATCTAAACTCCGATGGAGCAGAAATACATTCATACACAAGACTAAACTAGCTCATCTTCCACACCGCCGGCTAGCGGCAGCTATGAGCTAGCTGACGCTACTCTTCCTCTGGTCGCTAGGCAACATTTCGACGTCCAGATTTTTGACTTGAATTTTTTTTATTATTATTATTATTATTTAGTTATTTTTTTTAGTAATTTTCTTTTCAATGAGAAATTTCTAGGATGTACGTTGTTTTTTCAGTTTAATTCTAATACGAAATGTAAACATTTAAGTATTTTTGTGATTTGTCTCCGCTCTACGTAAATCTGGAAACATACTTCCTTCCTGTATCATTGTTTCTCAAATCACATGTTGCCATCTACTGGACAGGAGGACGATGCTGTAGTTTTTTTTTTTTTTTTTTTTTTTTCTTTGTAGAAAAACAAATATTTACAGGAATAAACCTTACGACAAGGTACAAATAGCATATGTTTCATTGCATACTCGCAATGACAACTGCAAATGTTTATTTATTGAAAAATTCTAGATACTAATTTACGATCATTTGTCTAAATAAATGATTAGATGATGAGGCATCTCTTTCGAAAGCAGATCGACAGCCACCTCGATAAGGAACTGGCTGACGATAGAAAGACGAAAGAACAACTTTACTGATTTGCCGGGTTGTGTAAGCGCCACCAAAAATGACCTACAGAGGCCATACTGGACTTGTTTTGAAACATGGTGCGTTCACGATACGTCGTTATGTATGTCTTCCCCTTCCTCAAACATCTATTTTGTTACTTTGAAACTCTCTTTGGCAGAAGTAAATTTAAAATAATTTGGACACATACATCTGAATGGCCGCCTAACGTAATTTATGTTCACAGCTGTTTGCCACATCAGCCTCAATTGTCAACTTTACGACGGGTCTAGTGTGTACGTCAAGGTATCAAACGCTCTCCGCCACAGTCCCATGCTATACGTAAGAGTTGACGGTCATGGCGGCCCCCATCGCACTCATTCAAGGAGCCAGCAGAGGACTGGGGCTGGAATTCTGCAAACACATCCTGAGAAATAAGAACCCAGCAGCGGTGATAGCGACATGCCGGAGCCCGGATGGTGCGACCGAGCTGCGGCGTGTGGCCGAGCAACACCCGGGCAGAGTGACTGTTCTCCGGCTGGATGTGGACCGAGAGGAGGACGTCCGATCGGCTGCGGCTCGAGTTAAGGAGAGCTTCGGTCGGCTGGACCTGCTCGTCAACTCCTCGGCGATGCTTCATCCATCTGGGAAAGGCGAGACGAGCCTGAGAGATGTGTCTGCTCAGGTAAAGCACACTGTTACTGTGGCATTGACATGTGGAGGGTTATGAAATACATTTTACACATTGGGCTTGTTCCCCTAATCATGTTTAAACTATACATTTATTTTTTTTTATAACCACTGAGTGTTTCTTAAACTCAGATTGAGCAAAGTCTGTGTTCAGACCTCAGTCAGTTTCTTCAAATGAGTGAGGAAATGAATTACGTGTACTCTCAATGCCGTTTTAACGGTCTACTATTACATTCAAACATCCAGCACCATCAACAAAAACATAGATTATGAACTGATCTTCTGTGATTGTTTCATTTCAGGGCATCATATCCACGCTGACTACCAACACAGTGGGTCCGCTGATTATGGCGAAACACTTTGCCCCCCTCCTGCAGAAAGGTGGTGGCGGCTTTGGTCAGCAGCCTGCAGAGAAGGCCAAGCAGCACAGTGGCGTCGTCGTCAACATCACAGCCAAAGTGGGATCCATCGGCGACAACGGTTGGTGTTTGATTTATTTACAGATTGCTATCATCAAAGAAAATATAAGTATTGGTGTTTATGTAATTAATATAATTAACTTGTGGTTCATTCTGCCCTTTTCTCTTCCTGTCAGGTCTTGGTGGCTGGTACAGCTACAGAATGTCTAAAGCAGCTCTTAACATGGCTACCAGGAACTTGTCCATCGAACTGGGCCGCAGTCGACCCAAAGTTGGTTTAAGCGTCGCCGTCACATAACCATTCATACTGTATTTCCTTCTGCATGTCTATAAGCTCATGGTTCCAATCTGTGCACGTTTTACTGACAATGTGTGTCAAATGTTTGCAGGTGGTGTGCGTCTCCCTGCATCCAGGAACAGTCAATACAGACCTCTCCCGGCCGTATCACAAGAACGTTCCCCAAGACAAGCTGTTTGACGCACAGCTATCTGTGAACTATCTGATGAGCATCATTGATAGACTGAGTATCGATAAGACTGGCAAGGCATATAGCTGGGATGGGAATGAACTTCCTTGGTAGAAATGAAAAAGAAAAAAATCTCCGGTCTGAGTTTTTTTTTTGCAAAATGTCTCTGTAACATTCAGACTGAGCAAAAAAAACAAAAAATAATAATAATCTTGAATAACGTGGCCTTATGATTTACAGCAATAATCAGCCAGGGGCTGTACATGTGCTGGTGGTGCTGCCATTTTTAATTTATCATACTCAATTTTAAAAGTATGCCTTTCTCATGGAGTTCGTTTAACACGTTTATTTGCTTGTTATTTATTGAACAAGAGATAAAAATGTCCACGAGTGTCTTTTCTGAAACACAAACACTGTTTTGTTTTTCATATGCCGATGCTGGATTAAGATCTGACATTAAATGAATTTTCCCAGAGCAAGGTTATAAGAGGACCACTTGGAGTTGATTCCACAACTTAAACTGCACTGCAAAGTGTTACAAACAACTGGCTGCTAATCAGTGACTGCGTGAACTCAATCCAGTCAAGGCATGTTTTATGCAACGCTGACCTGCTTCTTAAGAGGTTCACATTTTTGTTTTTGACAACTGAGCAGTCTCACTGTGCAAACACATCAGCACGCAATCATGACGCAGCCTGCTAATCTCTTTGACGACAAATAATAAGAATAAAACTCCACCAGATTAATCATTCACCACAAGAACTTAGTGCTGCTGTTTTATTTACCAGATTAAGAGGTTCACACTGTTTTTTTTATGACAATGGATGAATTAGATTTCACAAATACACTTAAGTCAACTCCACTTTCTGATCCAACATGTTTTCCCTCATTTATTGTGTTGTTCAAATGCATATTTTGGTTCTAGTAACATTTCTACTATGTTTAATCCAATGTTAGGCCCACACATTTCTTAAAAGAAAATATACTACACAAAACTACGACAGGCACGTTCCCGCCCTTTCACCAGAAGATGGCAGCATTTCAAACTATAAGATGCACAATCGCCACACTAGAGAATTGCCCTCAAATGAGCTGCTCACGCGGAATTTGTGGTATTTATTTGCTCATCTGCCGTGGCGTGCAAGTCTTCATTTTAGATTTAAGAGTAAGCAGGGAGGCTCTTGTCAAACGGCAATTTTGATGCCACAGTACAAAGGAAGACGTCCCCAAGTGGTGTAATCTTTTCAATGACTCCACTTGTGGCTTCAGACAAACGGAAAAGAAAGAAATTAAATCTCAGTGGCATCTCTCCTCCTTTTCATGATACCTTTTCGTACGGTACAGGTTGTGCCTGTTTCAATACTATTGGCAAAGCCTCGTCCTTAGCTTCAATTTTTTTTGGTTTGTTTGTTGACATTTTAGTCACATTATTTGCACATGGCATTCATTTACTTCTTATATCTTGAAGCACACATCCTCCTTTAGCATCATTTGCATTAATAATATAATACGACCTCTTCCACCCCCCCCCCCCCCCCCCCCCCCATTATAAACCCTCAGATGGTTGTTTACAATCAATCGCAATCTATGCTCGGTCATGCCAATTTGCTATTGCGTTTCTTTTTCCAATGGTGTCAGAGTTCTCTCGAATTGATTGCTGGCGTTCCAAGCATCGGCGTGTTATCCGGGGGGGCTTTTTATGAGGCTGTGGGGGAAGAACACGGCGGACCGATGACAGTGAGCTGCTCGACGGGGGGGCGGGAGGGAGAACGGTGCATACAAATTGCAGTCTTCAGGCCGTGAAATCGCGTCGAATGTAAAGTGCCTGTGTGCCGTTTGTCGTTCTCGACTGTAAACCGAACATGGCGCTGCACGAACGTCTTGGCGGTGGAGTGACAGTGTAATATTTGCCGCAGAGAAGAGAGGGGGAAAACCGGTTGGAGGAGGTAAACGGGTTCGTCCTTCTGCCGGAGGGGCTGCTGTGACGTAGCCGTCAAGCAGCATATACACACACACACACACCGCCGGCTGCTGCTGCTGCTGCCGCTGCGCCTGACACAATCTCAATGTGGGTAAATGACCGCGAGTGACCTCAAAGCGAAGGCAGCGCTTTACAGGCGAGGAATTTTTATATTTTTATGCGGCTTTTTATAGTTTTTAGCACTACGCTTTTCCTCACAGTATTCCACAGTAGAGACGTTGAAATACGGAACGGCTGAAGTTAACCGTTGGCCGCTTCGCTTCGCACGACTCACTAGCTCAGCTGTGGCTAACACTAGCCGGCTAGGCTAAGTCTCCGTACGCTCGCTGGGCTTCTCGCTGCTCAGCAGCCGGGCTCTTGCGCTCGCCTCGCCCCCCGCAGATGCTAGGCTAGGCTAGGCTAGGCTAGCCGCTGCCAATGGATAAAGCCAAGTCTCTCATGGACAAGAAAGGGGCGTCGGGACCCTTTCATCTCAACAACGGCCAGAGCCAGCGAGGTTTCCACGTCGCGGTCACCGCCAACGGCAGCAGCAGCGGCGGCGGCGGCGGCGGCAGTAACGCGTTCGGTCTGAGCAGCGGCGGACCCAACAGCGGCACATTTGAGAGCGTGCAGCATCATATGCACCGGGGGGACGATGTGGAGTGCAACGGCTCCCCGGCCAAGAGGTGCAGGATGCGGCGGAGGACCGAGTCCGTGCGACGAAGCAGACCGCGTAAGTACCAACCGGTTTTGTAGGGGGGAGAAAACACATTTATTGGCTGCAGTCACAAAATTGTGCTTGTGTTTGTTTTTGTTTTTCTTGAGTCGCTATATTTGATTTATCTCTGTTTGAGTGTATTGATTGCTATCATCTACTGCACAGCACCGATTAGCCGTGTTTCGGAGGGTAAAAAAAAATAAATAATGCCGTGTCTCGATGAAATGACAGCAATCTCTGTCAACACAGACGTTCACTTCTCCACGGCAGATGTATGTATCACCTACTCTACTGCTACGACTGTCAATAAATGTTCCCCATTGTGCCATTTCCCTCCTTATTGATTAGCTCAGTCTGTCTCTGGCACATTTCTGCTCTCCTGTCGTCGTCAGGGAGACCCCCTCTTGTTTATATGAACCCTGTGGTTGCGTTTGCTACGCTGTGATTGGTCTGGTACCAGTGGTGAAAGAAGCTCCTGATAAGTGGGCTTGGCTTGATTCAGCCAATCAGCGGCCGACTCCTGTCTCGAAGAGGCAGGTTGAATGAGCCGGGTCACCGCCCAGTTATTTACCGATAATGTGAGTAAAGATCGTCCAGGAAACTTCTCAGATTTACTGCTGTGTACTAAACTTGAAGCGTTCTTTTCCTCCCTGGCTTTCTTAAAACACATTCAGGTCTTTGAGTCTTCTTCTGTAGTTGCGCCTCAGCTGGCTTATTTATTTTTTATTTGTTTGTTGAGTGTGTTCACTGGTAAATTCGCACTTTACCAAAGTATGAGGCTTATCGCTGAAAAGAAACCTGGTAAGTGATGTTTTGTCTTTATATATCTAATAGGAAATGTGCTTGAAACATATTAATCGTATACCTTAATATCTTGGTGACTGACAGTATGAACACGTATATGTAGTGTTCAGCTTTGTTACGACCACTTAATTAAATGCTGTAAATATGTGAAAATCGAACTTCTGCATTCTGCAGTTTGGTCATTCATGGAAAAGGACTTTCAGTGCAACTCTCAGTGAAAGCTTCCCTGGGGGGGGAGCCTAAGCCCAGGGATTTGTTGTGACTGTCACGGTATGTTTTCATAGTCGCACATGTTTGACGGCAAGACATGCCGCAGTTAAGGGCCTTGTTTAGTTTTCAATTGGTGGCATTCATGCGACTATCAGTGATTGTGCAAGTGAGAAACAGAGCAGGGTAGGGTTTTGGGTATCGGCTGTGTCTTGCTTTCAATGGAAACTACTTAAAAGAGCCTTGTGAGAATTGCTATTGGTGCAGCATCAATCAGCAGCACTACTGTCAGTAGTGTAGTAGTAGTAGTAGTAGTAGTAGTAGTATCAGAAGTCTGGTGTTCTCTCTCACAATGGCAACGATGACAAAATGTAGTCTGTGTGGGAAAAGGAGAATTAAAAAAAAAAAAAATGTTGCCAAAAATAATTTTGATGTCCTGTTCTTCCAGTATCTGTTCCTGTCTTTACTTTTCAGTTGCAGTGCGTCTCTAGCTACAGACCGCTAATATTGTCTATTGTCACTTCCAGTGTATTAATTCTTCTTTGAAATAATTAATCTCGAAGATTACTGTTTGATAGGAACGACCTTTGTTAAACCATTCAACCATAACATTTGCTGTCACACCACTTAACCTAATCACTTGTTGTCTTCACAGACCGTAAATACAGGAACGTAGGCATGCTAATATAATACATTTCCTTAAACCAACAGTTTAAGCCGTTTACCAAATTAGTCTAATATTCATTTAAATACAAAAAAAACAAAAAAACTTTGAGGAAGGTTTCGCAGCAGTGTCCTGCAACCATCTGAAGTGTATGAGTGACATGTCACGATGTTGTGTCATGAAGCATTTCCAACATTTGTTAGTGTAATGGTTCCATTCTGGAATATATATGTGACTACCTGGCAATGAGCTTAGTCATGACATTTAAAATATTTAGGTATTGAAAAAGTAATGTCTGCATTTCCCTGAATTATATAAGTAAGTGGTCTGACTTGCTAAAGTCTGGTCATCGGTCTTCTGCTCTGTTATCCTTGGTTGGAGGCCAGCCATCCTGATAATCCCTGGTAACCCTCTGAGCTTTTACCTCCAGTGGGCTGCACCTCACTGTCGCACCCCATAATGGGGCGCAAAAATAAATTATAAAAGTCAAAGTACTGTTTTTCATGCCATGTACTTAGAATGATGAGGAAGTTTTAGTCTTGTCAAACCCTACATGTATACCAAGTACATTGCCAGAGAATGCACAGAGGTTGCAAAACTTTTATATATCTCAGTTATCTTTTACCTTCTGCAACTAATACTTTATTTGCATTTATTTTCTATAGTTTGTATTTTGCTTTAGTCATTTTTTTTGTGCATTTTAAAGTTTTTAAACACTTATTGAAACAATGTTGCTCGAGCTGATGTTTCTGTTAGAAAGCACAGTATCATGGTCTTCCAATGGAATGTTAATAGTCTGAGATTACAACTGTGTGGCAGTATTTGTGTCTATGGCCAGCACAGCGAGGTCTTTGCTCATTTGGTAGAGCTCTGCTAATCAGTTAGCGTTTGTGTCCAGTTTTTGATTTATTTTTTTTTATTTTTTTTTAAAAAGGGGGAAAGTGAGGGGAAAGTTCATTGAGCTCGGTGCTGTATTGAGTTCAGACAGTGTGAAAGAGCAATTCCCATAAAAAAAAAAAAAAAACTATCCATGTTTGCCAGAGGTCAAGTCAATGTTTCACTATTCTATTGCAAATGAATTGTGCCTCGGGAGGGAGTGAGGATGTGCAAAGGGTCCGACAAAGGTTCACTTGTTTTTGGGAGGGTTTCTCATTTAAATCAAGGGGAGAAATGTTTTTGTATCAATTGGGACCCCCATTGAAACTTCCACCCTGAAACTTAATGGTCTTCTTGTCACTTTACAGTTTCACTTTATTCGCCATAAGAAGAAACAAACCCTCTCAATCCATTTCTCTTCTTTCAAGTTTCACTACTTGAAGGCCAGTAAACGCATCTGTTTGCCTTTCTAGTAGCGCAGCAACTAGTCGCTGCCAGGGCTTAACCAGTCGTCGCTATTGTTGCAGCTCATGGCTGCAATATACTTGCAATCAATGTGGTATTTGTACCAGCCGTCAAACAGAGGTAACCCTTGTGAGCCCGAGTTGTTGCATAAGCCACAGTTTTCTGGTTAACTCTCTGTCTTTGTCAGTCAGTCAGTCAGGCAGGCAGGCAGTGAGCCTGTCGCTGAGACACCCAATATTTCCCAGCTTCTGTCTTTTGCCGACCAGAGCAGATAACGTACACTGTGTCTTTGGAGTTGAAATGTAGTTGCGCAAATTTGTTGTGTCACCCTGAGCACATTTTAAACTTGGTGTTTTTATTTGTTTGTTTTTTTTTAAAAAAAGGGAACATTGTCATCTGTTGGAAACCCCCAACGCGTGTGTAGCCAGCCAGCGTGTGTCCCCGGTCATCAGACTGACGCTCACTGTTAAACTGCAGAGTCTCCGAGGAGCCGAACCATTTGATTGTTTAGGGTTTTTAATCTGATTTAATAAAAGCAAAAAAAACCTTGTGCAACCACACTAAGCGTGGTAATACCACTGTATTTTTTATAGTGACAAGATAGAGCGCTAGTAATAGTGATAAGAACGACAGAGCATGAAACCTTCTGTCCTCCTCAGTGCGTGTCAGGATCGCAGGCAGCCAGCGTGTTAGCACACCGTCCTGCAGCTCACATGGATGTTGTCTTGTCTTATCGTGCAAGCATGCTGCACCCGTGTTCTTGTTCTTGTCCTGTGCTCTCTGGCTAAAGAGGCAACGCACACACACACGCGCGCACACACACGCACAAAGCCCCTGACTGAAACCTGAGATTAAAGGTTAAGCAATAGGAAATTTAACAGAAATGGGTTCTGTTTTTAATCCCCGGGGTCGGTCCATAAATCACAACACCTAGCAAAAAAAATCTCATGCACCCTTTTGTACTTGTAACTCAAGACGGCCCACACGCACACACACACACACACACACACACACGCACGCACACGCACACACACACACACTTGCACACACTCGCGTGGGATTCAAAGGTAGAGGTTAGAACAGAGACCGTTCACCTATATAGACAACACTCTGCACCCCCGTGACACACACACACACACACACACACCGTGTCTTCCTGACCTTTGCGTGGACACCGTGTGTGTGTGTGTTTGTGCCTGAGTGTCAGGACAACTTATTCTCTTCATTTCTCATGAGATTTTTGCGGCTAATAGTTTGAGAGGTGAGGCAGAACAATCGTGTTGGCCATGGCCATGTGACACCTGGTGAAGATTTATTTGTCTTTCAGGTTGGATAAACGGCCACTGGAAACCTTTGTAACCGTCTGTTAGGTGCAATGTCATATTAACCAGTGCTTGAAGTCAAAGGAAGCGTTCAAATCTGTGAGAGCAACACTATGTAATGTAAGTCAAGTGGCTTCGGTCAATGAAGGCCGACGGCTTCTGCTCACCACTTCCATTTTTCTTTAATTGCCAAAAAAGAAAATTTTTGCAGTCATATTTTTTTGCTCACTGCTCGCACAAACATAAATAAACTAACAAATATCAAATCTTTTTTAACATTGACCTCGAGCAGCTGTGCTTCAAATATAAAAGAAACGATTGTACGCGTGTGGTCGTTCTCCGACAGAGACGTTCCAGAAAAATGATTAAAGATTGAATTAAAATAAACTCTCCCTGAATGTACACAGAAATCAACTGGGAGCATCAGTACGCATCTGACTGACTACAAATGTTTCACGAGTGGGGCCCAGCTGAATACTTGTCCCTCGTGTTTACTGACATTAGAGTAGGTCAGTAGGTGAGAAGGCACGGCACCATCCGGTGGGCCAAACAATAAGGGAGGCGATGGGCGGCTGGCGCTGGACGTAACCACGCAGCCAGCAGGACAGATAGCAGCTGCAGGGTGACCGCTGGTGAGTCGCTGGTGAGTCGCTGGTGAGTCGCTGGTGAGTCGCTGGTGGCGTCACCACCACCAGCCGCCCTCATCTTCACCTGCCAAAGAAAAAATATTCAAAACATTATTAGTCAAACTGGGAGCCAGTGGTAGGAGGGGAGATACAACTGCAGGCAGGCGGTCGACCCCTGAGCTGATTTTCCAAATTTAGCCTCCGTTGTTTGCAAACACTGAGGTTTGCATTGGAGCTGTGGTCAGTGATCCAACACCTGATCTGATCTTCCTCTGCTGTGTTTGATCCACGTCTCCGTGGTGGGAAACAGCCAACAGTTGGTTGGTTTGGCTGACGCATGTAGATGAATACGCCGCTCATCCGACAACAAAGCCACGTAAACCGAAGACGGACGCCTCTCATCTCCTCTCCTCTCCTGTCCTCCCCTCTCCACTCCTTTCCTCTCCTCTCCTCTCCTCTCCTGTCCTCCCCTCTCCACTCCTCTCCTCTCCTCTCCTCTCCTCTCCTCTCCTGTCCTCTCCTCCCCTCTCCTCCCCTCTCATCTCCTCTCCTCTCCTCTCCTGTCCTCTCCTGTCCTCTCCTCGTCTCCTCCCCTCTCCTCTCCTCTCCTCTCCTGTCCTCTCCTGTCCTCTCCTCTCCTCTCCTCTCCTCTCCTCTCCTCTTCTCCTCTCCACCCCTCCCCTCTCCTCTCCTCTCCTCTCCTCTCCGATGTGGCGCAATAAAAAAAACAACCTTCTCTCAGTATCGGTTCTCTCCCGCTAGTAACAGTAAATCTCAGCCACACTGGGCTGAACTGATCAAGTGACAAAGTGTAAAGAGAAGCAGAAACAGGAGTGAAAAGGAAGAAGGAATGATGCAAGAGGTGAAAGACAGTGAAGTGAAGTGTTTCATATTCATACATGGTGCTTAAATAGCAGCTGCTAAGAGGTTGAGGGATCATTTGCTTATTTATTTATTTATTTATTTATTATTATTCTATTATTTTATTATTACTTCTATACTAGTCTGTGCACACAAACGCAGCATTTTTCTTCTGCTCATAATTCCTCCATTGTTCTTTCCTCTCCTCCCTGGCTGTGCTCTGCAGCCTTCCCCTGGTTCGGGATGGACATCGGCGGCACGCTGGTCAAGCTGGTGTACTTTGAGCCGGTGGACATCACGGCAGAGGAAGAGCAGGAGGAAGTGGAGAACCTCAAGTCCATCCGCCGCTACCTCACCTCCAACGTGGCCTACGGTAGGTCACACCTGCTGCCACTCGCACCCTGTGTCACACGTGCAGCTCTGAGGCAAGGAGGTGTCGTCAGAGCTGCCAGTAACTGGAACATTCACTGACAGCACTGTGTCTTGCACTAAACTCTATATAGTCCCTGATCTTTTTACATATATAAAATGTAATACTGTAGATCAGTGGTTCTCAACTGGTGGAGTCTCAGGACCCACATTTCTTTTCCTTGTTGTGACCCAAATTTATTCCACAAAAATAAAAATGCTAGACCTCTTTCTATTATGTCGAGTCAATAAATGATTGAAATTTTTGCTTTGAATTGTATGTCCGGCAAAATAAACCCCCGGCATTTTATATATATATATGTACAGGCACTACCCAGGAAAATTAGAATATCCTGAAAAGGTTGTAGTATTTCTGCAATTGAACTTAAAAGGTGAATTAGACATATTATATAAACAAATAATATGCAAATCAATATATTTCAAGTTTTTATTTCTTTGGATTTTGCTGATCAGGTCTTGCAGCTTAAAAAAAAAAAAAATCAAATTCAAAAACTCAGAAAATTTGAATATTACATAAAGTCAAATCTTTTTGAAAATCTTAATCAGCAAAGGTACAACAAGGAACTGAGATGTCAATTGACGTGTAATGGCTCAATAAAATTTGTTGGTTTCATCTTTTATTTGCCAAAATAAAACAACTTTTACTTGATATTCTAATTTTTCGGGTAGTTCCTGTAGGAAATGCAACCCCTTTTTTTAATAAAACAAAAACAAAAACGCAAACTGCCCATGAAGCTGGGTTTTTCTGTCCCCTCAGGTAAAACGGGCGTCCGCGACGTCCACCTGGAGCTGAGGAACCTCACCATGTGCGGCCGGACGGGCAACCTGCACTTCATCCGCTTCCCGACGCAGGCCATGCCCCGCTTCATCCAGATGGGCCACGACAAGAACTTCTCCAGCCTGCACACCACGCTGTGCGCCACCGGGGGCGGCGCCTACAAGTTCGAGAACGAGTTCAGGACGGTGAGTGACGGGAGGAAGAGGTCCCGACCGACTCTCTTGAGTTTTCCGTGCTCTTGTTGAGTTTTTGCCGCACTGAACTTTGGAATTGGCCCGGACGCTGAAGCTCTGCTGGCACCGCCGCAGGTGGCCGACCTGGAGCTGCTGAAGCTGGACGAGCTGGACTGCCTGATCCGCGGCCTGCTCTACGCCGACCGGGTGGGCTTCAACGGACACCCCGAGTGCTACTACTTCCAGAACCCGTCGGACACGCAGAGCTGCGTGAAGAAGCCCTGCACCCTGGACAACCCCTTCCCCATGCTGCTGGTCAACATCGGCTCCGGGGTCTCCATACTGGCCGTGTACTCTGAGAACGACTACAAGCGCGTGACAGGGACCAGGTCCGTCTTGTTCTCTTGTTTTCTGCCGCGGGAGCCTCGTTCAAACAAATAAAGCGCTCTGAGGCTTCGCACGCTGTGAAACTGAACAAAACACTCCCATGAATCATCCTAAGTCCACCTTGTCAAGGCCTCGCTTGATAATTATGCACATCTAGGCAGACGTACTCGTTGGAAGACAAATAAGTGCAGTTTGCTGTGTTGAAGAAGGTTTTAACTGCAGTCCAGTATGTTGCGACTTGTAGCAGGTTGGGAGCAGAATTGAAAATTTAATTCCATTTTTTTTTTTTTTTTACTGTCAACAACAGTACTGTCAACAACAGTAGCCGCGTTTCTCGCAAAACCTAAATATGGAAATAAAAAAAAAAAACTGGTGATGGAAACAGAAGGACTTGGAAAAACCTCTCAAATATGGCTAAAAGCTTTTGAGGCTCTCATGAGGAGGTTTTTCAGACGTATCCACGTAGAGGAATATCGCAAAAGTGACATGTTTCGCAGTTACACCTCAGCGGACGTGACGACGTACGAGATTAAAAATATTGCTTTTATTTTGCGGGAAACCGTCACGGAAACGCAGCTACTGTTGCAAAACATATCGCAAGGCCGTCCGACTTCCGACAGCTTCTTATCTCGGCGGGCAAAAATCAAAACGGCAGATTCTGTTGTGAGGTTTTACAAGCCGAGGTCGCGATCAAGAGAACCTGCCGCCTAATTCCTTTATGGCCTTTTATCAATGGCATTCACCTTTCCCAGCTGAGCGCTTATGTAACCCCAGGATCAGGCAACAACAGTGTGACGCAAAGTCAATTAAAAGTCCATCAGAGAGATTGTTCACAATTTTACAACTGTTGCATAACGACCATCAAGCTACACTGTGTGTGAGTGTTCAATGATTAACTCACTCTCACCGCCTGTTGTTGTCTGTTAGGAGAGCAAGTGACCATGGTGTTGCAGTTTTGCAGTTGTTTTTCACGTCCACTGAGCAGCGTCAACGTGGCTCTCTTGCAGTCTGGGCGGCGGGACGTTCCTGGGCCTCTGCTGCCTGCTGACGGGCTGCGAGACCTTCGAGGAGGCGCTGGAGATGGCCAGCAAGGGCGACTCCACCAACGTGGACAAGCTGGTCAAAGACATTTACGGAGGAGACTACGAGCGCTTCGGCCTGCAGGGATCAGCTGTGGCGTCGAGGTGTGTGTGTGTGTGTGTGTGTGTGTGTGTGTGTGTGTGTGTGTGTGTGTGTGTGTGTGTGTGTGTGTGTGTGTGTGTGTGTGTGTGCACTCCTGCACAGGTCCTGAAAACACACACATCTCCAGGGATGTTGTATGCATTGGCTTCCCAACTGAGAAAATAAATGTTTTATGAACACATTTATCACCGCTGGCGAGTTCATAATGGCCAGATGGGAACACACACACACATACTTTCACTCAAGACCTTGTATGAAGTAATCTGCTTTTGGCATGTATACAGTAAACCTGCTGCTCCGCGTTCAAAGGTTGAGCGATAAAGGAAAGTGTCAGATTCCTAGATTGTAATCACCGACTGCAGTCGTGCGTCCGCTTTTCTCTCTGTTCTCAAGGTTATGCTGCGTTTTTTTTTTTACACATATCTGCTGCCAATTAGTGAAGTTCCAACAAAAACCTTCCCCCGATCTGTTTGTCTCTTCTTGACAGCTTTGGTCACATGATGAGCAAAGAGAAGCGAGACAGCATCAGCAAGGAGGACCTGGCCAGAGCCACGCTGGTCACCATCACCAACAACATCGGCTCCATCGCACGCATGTGTGCGGTCAACGAGGTACGCAACCAGCAGAGGGCTCAGTGAAGGCGGTGGCAGACCGCAGCAGGCCAAAAGACACAAGCTGCAGTATCCCAACGGTGTCAGGTGACCGCTGTTTACAAAGCTGGTCAATAAAGCAGCGATTGGAAACGTGGAGACGCGTGTCGAGGCCACTCGCGGTCGCAGTGGGGGGGGAGAAGCACAATAAGGAATCGCGCTGGTCGGTCGCACACACACACACACACTGTGTGGGTAACAATGAGAGTCAAAGGTATTGTGGAGTTTTCTTTGATTGAGCTTCTACTGGAGGAGGATCGAGACGGTTACTCAGTAACCAGATGGAGGATTTTTTTTTCTTCCTTTATTTTCACAACCAACCATTTCAGCGGTAGCTTAGCATTTCATAGCAGGTCCAAAACCTCCAACAAAAATAATATAATGTCAACAATTAATCATTAAGTTAATCATTCAAATAAATTCAATAATAAGCCAATTTTCTGTTATTTATTTTTTTTAATATACAAACAAAGGAAGTTACATTTCTAATTTAAACCAAAGTTTTTGCTACTGGCTTTTAGATTTTAATCTCTTTTCAAACAATTTGATTTTAAGTTTATAAAAGTATAAATTAATTAAATTGCTTCTAATTTAACAATGTATAATAATTCATTTCTGATCAATATTTATACAACGAAAGAAAAATATATTTCTAAAGAAAATTCATGAATTGACAGATTTTTCACCACCATGTGAGATCAGCTTTATTTCCCCATGCTATTCGATTCTGCATCACGTTGGTGTCAACACAGCAGCGAGAGAGAGAAAGAGGCTTTTGCTCTGCAGTGAGGGCCGAGCCAGGAGTTCTTCTGTCTGCCGTGAGCTTCTTTACAGTGTTGCCTTGTGGCATGGCGATCAAGCAGCATTGTACAGGGCTATCACTGCAAACAGAGCCGCCGCTAACTAGCAGCCGCCTCCGGATCCACTCAGCCAGTCCCGTTGAGCCTCAGACTTTGAACCTTCCCTCAGTCGCTGCTTCCAGTTCCTTTCGCTGCGGCCAAACCTTTAGCACCGCCCTGAGGTTAGAAGAAGAATTGCAGTGCTGGACTGATTTCCATGTGACGTGCTCGTAGTAACGGGTGGTGTTGTTGCACTCGACATTGGTCTTGCTCTCCAATTATTAAAAGGTACCTTGCTGGGAAGAGATGTTGCTGTTTGATTTAGAAGCAAAGATTCCGGTCATTTTTTTTTTCTGTTTTAGTTGTTGTTTTCCTTTCAGATATAAAGTCTTGGTCTTGGTCTGGATACTCTCTCGTCTTTATAATGTTTGGGTCTCGGTTGGCGCCGTCTTGACTACAACACTAGTAACGAGGGAAGAGGGGAAGGGATGAATGTTCCAGCCACTTGCTTATCTGTGAATAAATAATAAACTGAACTGTACTCTTTACTTATTGTAATCATTTAGGAGTAGTTGTATTAGAGGTTTCCTCTCAGCACCTGCTAAAAACCTTTTTGCTCAAAGGCTCCTGGTGGGGTTTATTTTATTATTATTATATTTTTTTTAATCTTTTTTGTCTTCTTCTTTTTTTTTTCACATTGAACGTTTACGATTTCTCTTTGTCTCCACATCAGAAAATCGAGCGCGTGGTGTTTGTCGGCAACTTCCTTCGCATCAACACGGTTTCCACCAAACTGCTGGCCTACGCCATGGACTTCTGGTCAAAGGGGCAACTGAGGGCTCTGTTCCTGGAGCACGAGGTAACTTCTGCTGGTCAATCAACCACAGGATGGAGACCCCGCCATGCCTGTCCACTCAGGCACTCCTTGTGACATGGTGTGTGTGTGTGTGTGTGTGTGTGTGTGTGTGTGTGTGTGTGTGTGTGTGTGTGTGTGTGTGTGTGTGTGTGTGTGTGTGTGTGTGTGTGTGTGTGTGTGCTCTCTCTCTCTCCTCCTCCTCCTCCAGGGTTATTTTGGAGCGGTCGGGGCGCTGCTGGAGCTGCTCAAGGGCACCGAGGACCCCTGAGAGGAGGAGCCTGTCACGGTGGCATCATCAAGCCCCTCCCCTTCCCTCCCTCCCCCCCTCCCCACCCCCCCACCCCGGTGGATGTGATGTCCGTACGAGCTGTGATGCCATCGAGTCAATGCTGTGACATCGTGGACCTTTGACGCTGCTAAGTGGTCCCTCTGGCGGAGCGGAGGGCGCCGCATCATTACTGACAGACAGAGAAACTACAAAAGAAAGAAGCCATTTTAAAGAATGAATTCCTGTAAATAGGTCTAACCTCTTAACAGTTATCTCCCCAGATTTCCCACAATCCCCCCCGCCCCCCCTTCCCTCCCCGTCACAGAGGTTTTAATATCTGAAGAAAAAGAAAAAATCCTTAATTTATGGGCTCCTGTAATCACTGGTGTGAACTCCTGCGCCGTGTCGGGAAGCACCGAGTGCTGTCGTCTTTATGTTACTGTGTGAGTTTGTATGAATAGCTGCTGTAGCACGGACCCCCCCCACCCCCACCCCCCTCCCGGAGGCTGTGGTGGCGCCCCCCCCGCACCAGGACCACTGTCTCCACCACAGTCCTTCACCATAGGATGTTTGCACATGGACAAAGTGTCTCTCAGACGAGTGACTTGAATTGACAAGAACTCACCAGTTCCTCTTCTGCTTTGTGTTTGTTTTTGTTTTGTTTGTTTCTGTTTTTCTTCCCTGCAAATTCTGAACCCCCCTCTGGGCAAACAGTGCCTCCTGCTGGCCTCCTGCTGGCCTCACGGCCTCCCGGCTCAGACTGGCTGTAGCAGAGCCTCTGCAGTTTTGCAGTCGGGGTGCAGGTGTTGTCCTGACGTCTTGTCTGCGTCTCCAGTCTCCTGCACCAACGCCAAATCCTGTGTGAGATTCCCACCACACCTGCCTCCTGTCCAGTCAGACTCCAGTCCGGCTCCAGTCCGGCTCCAGTCCGGCTCCAGTCCGACTCCAGTCCGGCTCCAGTCCGGCTGCAGTCCGGCTGCAGTCCGGCTCCAGTCCGGCTCCAGTCCGGTTTCAGTCCGACTGGACTCCAGTCTGCCTCCAGTCTTCAGTCCTTCTATCTCCAGCTCTCTGCACATGGCCTTCTGTTCTCTTTGTTTGTTTGTTTATTTGTTTGTTTGTTGTTTTTTTCTCTGTCTCCCTTCCGCCTGCCTGTATATTAGCGACACCGTATTGCCATGCATACTGTTTTTTGTTTGTTTGTTTGTTTTCAAATGCAGTTTTGGATGATGGGACCAAGTGGTTACTGTGTGGGTGTGAAGAGCGCCCCTAGAGTTCAGTCTAGATCGTGCAGCTTGTGAGAAAACTGGCCTTTTTGCCCAGCGAGTTGCCCAATCCGAGGAGCCTGGAGTGAGTTGTCATTTTTTTAATTTTTTTTTGAGCCTTCGGACCGTCATAACGAGCGCCTGGTCCCAAGGTGCCAGTGGTTTATCGAGGCATTCGGTTCTTGAATGAAGAACTTGAATTGTGGCGAGCGGAAGCAGAGTTTCCTCGTGGCTGATGTTGCCGGAAGTGTTTTGCTCTGGAACCGAGGCTCTCTCTCTATGAATCTGTTTTACAGTGATGGGGGACGGGGGGGCTGGAGGTTTAGCGGTACCCCCCCACAGCAGTGGCAACAGTCCCCTTTTATTTCACTCGCCATTATTCTCCCGTCGAACTAATAATTGCAACTGACCGTGGCACCGAGCTTGACGTGTCGATGGCGCATCAGCAGAAACCCTCTGGATGAACTCTGGTGGCACTCGAGGGAAAACCAAACGCTCTCAGTTGCCTGATTTGCCCGTGGTGGCGTTTCCCTGCTGCCACTCAACAACGCATCACCTCGCATCATCTGGGAGACCTTGTGACGTGACTTTGGGGTGCGCGTGTGCATGAAATAACCGGTTTACCTCCATGTCTCAGTTGTGACTGGGATGTCGCTCGTGGTTACTGTTCTGTGTTCCTGAGCCGGAAGCGTCTTTCAGTCCTGCGGTGCTTTCTCTCCTCTTCAGCCAGTGTGATCTTTATGCAACTTATGATGGCGGCCTCTTATTGACAGCTTTGCTCATTTATTTATTTATTTTTCCTTTTCTACACTTAGCCCCTTGATTTAAAAAAAAAAAAAAAAAAAAAAAAAGCAGCTGCTGCTTGCAGGGAGAAGAAGCCCTGCTGTCTGCTAGATGGTATTATTCACGCCCTCGGCGGCCACTAAAAATACGGACGTTGCCTGAAATTGAACATTGTGCAGTGATGCTGAATATTTATTCCTTTGGGTGCTGAAATGCAAGTCGAACCTTTTGCCCGTCGCGATTACATAATGTTTTCCCCTCTGACAGAGGCGAACCTCCTGTAGTTAAAGCTTAACTAAGGTGGATGATAGGGAGCGGCCCCGTCGTCAACCCGTTGACCTCTGTCATGCAGATATCAGCACTACTGTGGCAATGCTCCTTTAGAGGCGAGATGTTTTTCAGAGTTTTGCAAGCGCTTCCCCTGGAGAGAGAGAAACCACCACCCGGCGATCAGCGGCTTTGATTTTCATTTCCGTTTCTATTTGCTGAATCTGTTTGCGTCTTTTCTTTGCTCTCCTCCACTCTGCCTTCTTTGAACAGACGTTTGGATCTGAAGAACTGTGGCCTCCCAACGTGTCGGCGACGTCGCGTCGTAAAGAACGAGCCTGTCTTTCGGCCGCCTTCGCTGAGTCTCGTGCCCTTTTGCCCTCTTCATTTTTCAACACTGTGCTTTGGCGTCGTGCGCACAGCTTCATCCTGGCGCTTGCAGCCTCGACGTCGACGTTTTCTTGCCATTTTCACCTTTTGTGAGCAAACGCATGCAGCGCTGTTGATGGTCCAGGAACCGCTCACCCCTTCCTGAAAGCAGAACTAACTGTTTATCATGAGAACTGGAATTTTTTTTTTTTTTTTTTTTTTTTGTCATGATTTTAATTTACACTACACTTTCTTTCCTTGATGTGTTTGGCCAGCGGTCTGGTTTGGGAACATTTGTGAACAGCTTGTCCTTTTATTCTTATCATCATGTTTCGGTTGCCAGTAGCGAGATGTAATTTAACAATTTATCTTTTTTAGTGTTTTAAAGCGAGTTTTGATGTTTGCTGAAGTTGTTGTGAACAGTTTGTCTGAAGCCTGAAGATGCTGGACCGCTCACCTGAGATGCTCTGCGGAGCGAATGGCAGCGTTTTTATAGGAAAAGAAAGACGAGATTTCCCAGCCAGCGCGTCGAACTGACCTCGCGCGTGTCTGCTAACGGTACTTTAAAGCTCAGCTGTATGCAAGTTAACTCTGACAAGTCCAAAGTGAACCACAGATGCAGCGCGAAGCCTGATTCCAGTCATGACAGTGAAACGAAAACTCTGCGTGACGATTCGTCGACCGCTGGCGAGTCAAAAGACCAGCGTGCCGCTTGTCTTGTGTGGTTAGAAGCTCCACTCAGCTCTGTCGACGGTGTGGAAGTGTAACCGAGGTACTGTGCAGTAACTCTGTTGTTGCCTCTTCAAAAACTGCCACAGTTGTGTTGTGTTTGTTGCCCTTCATGGGCAAAATATGCAACTTTGTGACAAGAGAGGGGGGGAGGAAAAAAAACTCCTGCTCGTTCCTCGCGAGGCCTGCTGATTGGTGTGTGTGTGCGTGTGTGTCATTAGACAGGAGGAACACTGGCGACAGCAGGTGCCGATGAGAGTTATGCACTGAAGTGAGCCCCTAAACGCACCGTGGCAGAACTCGTGGCGTCACTCCTGAAAACTCCGGGCTGCGTGTCAGTCGGCATGTTTTGTTTTTGTTGCGTTAGTTTTATCTCGAGCTGAACAGGTTCCAACTGTAAACACTACAACTGTCAGAGTTCAAGCTGCAACAACCTGAAGTGAGATAATGTTCCCGGTGACCTTTGTTTGTTTGCACCTTCTGCAAGGGATTGATTTTGGTTTGTTTGCCCTACATTTCTGTGGTCTTCCTCCGAAGCCGTCGATCCGCTCAAACATCCTGTTTGATGGTGTCGCCCCCTGGGTGCTGGACTGACCTCCGGCCAGCGACCTCCTTTTCACCCCGACTCCCCCCGCCCCTCCCTCCAATCCCCCCACCCTCCCACACACCCCTCCCACCCTTTGTGTATTTTGAGTGTACAAAGTTTTTATTGTAAATAATATTAATATGATATATTCTACACCAGCAATCTGTCTGTTGATTTACAGAGTCGGTTCAACTGTTCAGGAGTCTTGCTTCCCAAGCGTCTTTGTCGCTGCCCCGCATGGCCAGAAAACACCTGAAGGCAGCAGAGCATTTCCTCCCACCTGCTACTCAAATGCTTTTCTATCTAAACAAAAACAAACAAAAAAAAATCCAAACTCCCTCTTTGATCATCTAGACAACAAAAAACAAAACCAACAACCTTGCAGCACCTCAGAATGATCTTGACAGGAGTCGTTCCTCCTTGCTGCTGGCTCACCAGAGTTTGAACTGTTAACAGGTGGGGAAGGAAAAGTCGCCTTGGGAAGAAGCCTCGTGCTGGTTGTTGGCGTCAGTTCTGCTGCTGCTGCTGCTTTTAACTCTTGGTTGCTAACGTAGAGGGTTAAAAAAATAAATAAAAAATTGGGGAAAAAATGCGAATGATGAAACTAAAATGTCTCCCTGCCTTGTGCAATGTGTATGTACTGAAGTGAAGAGATTTTGTTTGTTTGTTTTTTCTTTTCTAAAAATTAATTAAACTGAAACTGGATGATGGATCTTTGCTTTTTCGTGTTTGCCGTTTTTTTTTTTTTTTCTTCCTCCCTGGAATAAGCGTGGGGCTATTTAAGTGCGATTAGATGAGATGTGAGACGGCAGCAGATAAGCAGCAGAGGGGCCTCGCTGATTGTATTTTTCAGACTCAGTGCGCCGCCCTGTAGTATCGCAAGATTGCAACACGAGGCAGTAAAAAAAGAAAAACGCATAAAAGAGTTTGAGTTTGTAAGCTCCTCCCCTCTGCTGTGTCTGAGCTGAGTGGAGTGGCAGCGAACCCTCAAGCAGGAGAGTCGGCAGCTCTTGGACCATGAAGAAGCGTTGAGGTGACACGGCAGCAGCCACCTTGGAAGCCGCCGTAAGTTCACCGGAAAGCTGAAATCTTTCACAATGACTTTTTCCTTTTCAAATGCTTCACCTCGTCTTCTTTCGTCTGTCTTTTCAAACTCAAAACTTCTTTTGTGTGTTGACCTCATTGACTTCAGTGTTTCACTAATTACTCCCATTGTGTCTTATATGATATCAGTGAGTTCATGGGGGAAGAGCTGTAGCATATCCAGTTAGAATTTCCTTCCTTCATCCGTTCGTTCATTCATTCATTCATTCATTTTCTACACCTGCTTCTCCTGCACCAGTGGAGCCTGTGCCTGAAGCCTCATGACACCCTGGACAAGTTGCCAGTTTACTGCAGGGCCACGTAGGAAGACTATCCACTGATGATTTGTAAATCATGACTTGTTTTTTTTCACATCCAAACACTTGTTTGGAAGCTGATTCTGCAGAACAAGTCACTGGTTTCAGAGCAATCTGAAAGTCATTGAGCGTTGACTGGAGATTCCCTTCCAACATTTTATACACCAGTGGTCAAAGGTTTGGACACATCCTCTGAATTGAATGTCTTTCGCATGACTGTTGACAGTGCAGTTTCTCACTAAAGGCATCAAAACTACGTATGAACACACATGGAATTATGGAGGAAACAATAAAAGTGTAAAAGAACTCAAACACCTTTTATATGTAAATTTTTCCAAATAGCCTCCTTTCATGAAAAGTAAATATTTAGAGAATGTGTTTTTCTTTGCTGCATAATTACGTGTATGTTGCTCATACATTTGATATCTTCAGTATCTATCTGCAGTGGAGAAAGTTGTGAAGATTAAAAAAAAAAAAAAGAATTGCATGAGAAGGTGTGTCCAAACTTTTGACTGGTAGTGAACATGTTTTCTAAAAGTATAATAAATAAAAAAAATACAAAATGTAGTTCAGCACTTTCATTTTATCTCATGGAATTAGGCTTATTTACTTTAGTCGCTGTGTCTGCGTGGCAGGTAAGTTTCCAAAAGAAACACAATCAGACAAAGCTCTCTCTCCGTTCAGCCCATTCAGACACTATTGACTGACAAGTTCCACAAATAGCACAACCCGCCAACCAGCCCAGAGCTTTTCACTGGGAACCAGATTGGGTGTGACTGGAACCGCACCAACATGCACCATTGTTACTTTTCTCCCCGGAGGAGATCCACAATTAAGAAGCCAAGAACTGAATCCTCATTGGACGAGCACTGATATTCTCTTTGCTCCCTGGTTATGTTTTAGTTTGTCAGTGCTAACGGGTTCCTGCCTAATCTAATTCATGTTGTGGGGCCTCGCATCACTTCGAATATTTTCTGGTTTCTGTGACCAAATTTGAATCATTTCTCGCACGCGTGATTTGGCCACGGTCACTGTGTCCATTCTGGCTGTCAGGAACAAGGTCGGCACACGAGGAGAACACAGTGATACTAAATAGACAATGTTTCTCCCCTCACTTTCTGGACTCAGTTTGTTAAAAATCCATCAGCAAAACTGTCAAATGGATGATTTGATTGAGGCAACTTGTCCAGTTCAGGGTCTTTAACTTCTGTGGCCCATCTGGGAACAAACAGAGACCTGATTTTCAGTTCTCGCTGCCATTTGCTGATCAGTTTCTGCTGGCTCTCTGTTGTCTGGAGCTGGCAGTAGTGTCAGAATTTGCTGCTGCTGCTGCTGATGATGATGATGATGATGATGATGATGATGACGATGATGATTGAATTTGATTCATGTTTTTAAAACACAAAACCTTTCAAAGAAGCTTTTGTTCTTTCTGCTTGTTGCACTTTTACACTTCAACTTGATAAAGGGGGAAAATGGCGCAGGACGCAGAGATAATAGAGGTGATTAGAAGGCGACTTGTGTTTATCTCAAAAGAAGGAAGGTGAGCTAAAGAAAATAGGTCACTGAATGTTGCTAAACAAGTGTAACAGACTGAACAGAGCACCTGCAGCTGATTACGTATTCTGTCTTTCTAAAAAAAAACAACAACAACAACAACAGACTATTAAGGGGGCGGAGTTGTGAGCACAACACTGCAAACAGACGGCGGCGGCCTGCACCTGCACCTGCGACTGGCCGGAGTCATGCTGACCATCAGGGAGGAAGAGGAGGAGGAGGAGGAGAAGAAGAAGCTGAAGGAGGGCGGAGACAACTCCCTGGCCCCGCCCCCACCAGAGGGGGGCTGGGGTTGGATGATCGTCGCCGGCTGTTTCCTTGCAACCATCTGCATCCGTGCCGTGACCAGGTGTGTGTGTGTGTGTGTGTGTGTGTGTGTTTTATCAAGCTAAATAGTCACACTTAGTTTCAATGTTTTTATTTTATGCCTTAAGATCCCTTTAAATGTTGCATTTAAAAACAAAGACTTGCATCATCCACTAGAGCAACACTGGCTGAGTTTCCATGACAGTTTTTTGCAAAACTTTAAAAAAAAAACTAAACAATATTTCTGAAATTTATACAAAGTACTATTGCGATTTGCGTCAAATCTCATCCTGCGAGACGCCACTTTGAGGAGGATGGAGGCACAAAACTCCTGGTATAAATCTGAATTTCCAAGTTGTCCAGACTGCTTGTTATATTTTCCTCTTTGATTACTTGTAACTCCTTATAACGCGCCATTTTCACTGGCCAGTGAACCGGTCACATGACGCTGTACGTCACGTCCGCTGGCGTGTAAATGCCAAAAAAGTGTTTCCATGACACTTTAGTGATGTTCCTCTATATGGATACGTGTGAAAAACCACCTCACGAGAGCGTCAAAACCTTGCAGCCATATTTGAGAGGTTTAGTTTAGTTTCCATCACCAGTTTTTTATTGCCATATTTAGGTTTTGTGCAATTCTAGAGGTCATGCAAACGCAGCTGCTGACATGGGTTTTGTATGATCAATTTTAATATCTTTCTGTCAGGGGAAGATCTGTTCAATTAAACTTAAAAAAAAACAAAAAAAAAACAACAACAACCCTCTGACCCCTTCACACATAAAACCGAGTTGTGTTATTACTTGGCCGGCGGCCATGTCCACGCGGCCCTCGCTGATTACCAGGCCTCTCACCTGGCTCAGCTGTACAGCAGTGTTTCCTTCCCTCTTTATTCCCTCCACCGCAACCAAAGTCTTTGGGTTCCCGCTGCGCTGTTTCCACTGTCAAACCTCGACGTCAGCACAATTCCTCCACACCTCTTGGCTCGCAGCCATGCAGCCTCCGCTCCCAGGCAGCACACGGTGTACTGTGACAGCGGAGGAGCTGCAGGTGGAGTCGAGGTGGATGTGCCGTGGTGGGAGAGGTGGACGGGTGGGGACACGCACATTCTGTCACCAGAAATGACTTGTAAAACAAGCTGGAGCGGCGGAAACACCTCTGGTCACACTGCACAAAGTCTGATGTGCCAACCGCACAGAGAGATAACAATAGATAATACGTTTTCTGAAGATAAATGTGCTATTGTAGTGCACACATAAAATGATGGGCGAGGTTGGAAAAAAAAATGCCAATACATACATTTTTTATTTCATTTTGCTTTCGTTTTTTTTTTTGCTGTGAAGGTGTTAATACAAGTGCTGCATAACTCCAGTGGTGTTGCATAACATGTGTCAGACAGACAGGAGTTTGTTTATCCAGGTAAATTGGGTTAATGAGTGTTTAACAAGCAAATATGGACTGAATGCACCTGTTGTCTCCCCTTTCTTTCTCTCTCTCTCTCTCTCTCTCTCTCTCTCTCTCCCTCTCTCTCCCTCTCTCTGCCCAGATGTCTATCCATTTTCTTCGTGGAGTTCCAGCTGCACTTTCAGAGGGATTACTCCACCACCGCCTGGATCCACAGCATGGTCGACTGCATGACGATGCTCTGCGGTAAGAGTCAGAGCAGTGCTGCCGTTCATCAGTCACTGAACTGGCAGGAGAACATCAGGAGATTCCAGGTCTAAGAAAGATCTGGCTGCAAGATGAACAACCCTGCTGCAGAGGGAAAAGTTCGCCCTCCTGTGGTTAAAATTAATATTACAATATCTAATGACTTTTTTTTTTTTATCAGAGAAATAACTGTACACAACATCTTTCTCCACATCTCCACAAAGATTCTGACCGAGAATTATCTTTAATAAATAGAGACCATAATATAACATAATATCCATATTGTTCACAATTAAACCATTAAAAACTGTCAAACTGCAAACTGTAGAATGGGCTAAAGTCATGCATCTGCCTTCATCAGCATCAGCCATCTGCTCTGATATTATTTTGGCTATGTGGGGAAAAGATATATGTGGCCATTGTGCTTCCAGCACCTCTTGGCAGTTTCCTTGCCAACCGATTGACCTGCCGAGTGACGGTGGTCCTGGGAGGCCTGCTGTCCTCCACCGGCCTCATCCTCAGCTCCTTTGCCACCAGCCTGGAGCACCTCTACATCTGCATGGGCTTCCTCTCAGGTCTCCTCACTGTCATGCTGAACGTTTCAAGTTTTAATTCCACATTCCGTCAATGTGGAAAGAACACATGTATCTAGAAGAAATAAAAACCATAATGACTGCTGATGAGATCAGAGTGAAATGTAATGAAATTGATGAAAATCTCCATACTGTCATACTGTAGGTCTCGGCTTTGCTCTGTGCTACACTCCGGCCCTCGCAATGGTTGGAAAATACTTCAGTGAGAGGAAAGCCTTGGCGTATGGCATCGCCCAGTCTGGTACCTCAAACTCTTCACAATTTTGTTTTCCGCTTTTTCGTTTTCTTTGTTTTCTCTCTTCCTCTGTCAGTCCTCTTCCACTTCTGTCCTCTCTGAGTTGCATGTGCCACCATTTAAATTTCAATTTCCCCGTTTTCAGGTAGTGGAATCGGGACCTTCGTCCTGGCCCCTGCTGTCCAGCTCCTCATAGAGTATTACTCCTGGAGGGGAGCTATGCTGGTGCTGGGAGCCTTTGTTTCCAACCTGTGTGTCTGCGGCGCCCTGATGAGGCCGCGGCAGCCGAGAGGAAGCGTCAAGTAAGTCGAGATTAGAATGACTTTGGCAAAAAGCAGATAAGCAGTTGAGACTTGAGTGCCACAGGCTAGCCGGCTATGTCTTATTCTGCTTCTGACACACCCCAACGTGTTCCCTCTTATTTAAAGGGTTTTGTCCAACTACGTGGCAAACTACGAGGCAGACTCCTTAAAGACCACAAAGGATTCTAAAGACACAGACGGTTCCACGCACTGCATCCAGGTGGCGCCACAGAAGCTGAGTGTGAACCTGTTGGAGGAAATCCAAAGAAAACCCACAGCCAATGGAACAGCCAAAAACTTCACACCTGGAAAGGACAAACTGACCCCTGTGAATATCCTTCTGCTGTCGGAGCCCAGTTTAACAGGCCAAAAGGTGGCGGACTGCATTTTATTTAGCAACAAGCTCACAGAGACGCCCTCACGGTCCAACGGGTTCCACAGTGAACACCTGACACTGATGAACACTCATCACACGGGGGAAAGTCTCCACCCTCCTCCGGCGAGCGCACGGCCAACTTCCTGTCCTCTCCTCACATCCAGGGGACACTTTGGATTCCTCGTCCTGCCCAACTTCCTGGTGCTGTCTCTGTCCATTTTGTTCATGGCCTACGGCTGCAGTGCTGTGGCTGTTCACTTTATTCCCTACGCCCTCAATGTTGGGCTGGGACACCAGCAGGCCGCCTTTCTCATGTCCATCTTTGGAGTCAGCAGCATTGTGGGCAACATCACTTTTGGATGGCTCATGGACAGAAAGTAAGTTGACGACAGTGTGGTATTGTGTCGAAACATTTGTATAAAGTCAAGAGGGTTTTCTATTTTATTTTTTTTTGGTTCCTTTGTTAGGTAAAAAAAGTTTTTTTTTTTGTATACCTCTTCTGCCTTCTTCAGAACTGTCACCAGGTGTCAAGCTATGTAGTGCCTTATCAGCTGACACCTGTCAAGGTCTAGTCAGCGAGGTAAAGAAACCCCTCTCCCTCCCACCCCCTTTGGTAGACACAATGGACTTTTATAAGAGAGACAAGAGAGTTTATGTTGGACTCCAGCAAGGGTGCCCTCTGTCGCAAATCTCTAAGCTAGGAGTGAGTCCTACTCAAGAGAACCTCAAGATTAAGTTTCTGCTGTTCAGCTTATCAGAAGGGTTTGGAACTGAGTGTGGGTGGCACAGTCTGAGCCCATGCTTCTCTGCAAAAAGGAGCCACTGATTTCAAGTCTGTCGGGGCCTACATGCGGCCTATGCGGTCCAATAGAGTGGCTGTAGTTGTTGTAGTTGTTCTAAAAGATGAGCCACTTAAGGTGGATGGATGGTTGGATGGATGGATGGATGGACTGACCCACGCTCCCTCTCCCCCAGGTGCCTGCGGGCTTACCGGCTGCACGGCTATGTCTTGGCCCTGGGGATGGAGGGCCTCTGCTGCATGTTCCTGCCCTCCCTGGACTCCTTCCAGCTCCTGCTGCCCTTCTCTCTCGTCTACGGCTACTTTGACGGTGCCTACGTGGGGCTCCTGCCGGTGGTGATGTCCAGCGCCGTGGAGACCTCCCGACTGACCTCGGCTCTCGGCGCAACCTACTTCCTACATGCCGTCCCGTACCTGGTCAGCCCACCAATTGGAGGTATGGCGGTCAGGCTCTGGCAGGAGTAACTGCAATGGCCTTCTTGCAGCTGTAGCATCTGAAAGTGATTTTGTAATGAGTGTCGCATCAATTAAAATCACACACAGTTACAAGTACAAAGTCCCACTGGCCCAGAAAAAACTGGCCCCCACACAAATCTTTCATTACACCTGCCATAACTATCCAGAGCACCATGAAATAAACACTGCACTTTTGAACGCCCCCTTATCAGCTGCTGTCTTTAACACCAGCCATCCAACCCTAACCCTAACTCCAACCCTAACCCTAACTCTAATTTAAACTCTAACCCTAATCCTAACCCTGAACCTGACCTAAACCTAACCCTAACATGAATCCCGACCCTAACTCCAAACCCAACTCTAACCCCAGCCCTAGCTCTTACTCCAACCTCAACCCTAACCCTAACTCCAACCCTAACCCTAACTCCAATTTAAACTCTAACCCTAATCCTAACCCTGAACCTGACCTAAACCCAACCCTAACATGAATCCCAACCCTAACTCCAAACACAACTCTAACCCCAACCCTAACTCTTACTCCAACCTCAACCCTAACCCCAGCCCAAGCTACAACCCTAACCATGACACCAACCACAACCCTAACCCCAACCCCAGCCGCCCCCCCCCCCCCCCCACCCTTAATGCTCACTCCAGCCCTATCGCTCCAACCCTAAGTCTAAACCCAACTCTAACCCTAAACCTAACACAAACCTCAACCCTAACCCCAGCCCTAACTCTCACTGCAACCCCAACTCTTACCCCAACCACAATCCTAACCCTAACTCCAACTTCAGCCCTAACCCCAACCACAACTATTTGGGATGGACAATAAAGCAAATGTATCTATATATCCAAATTCTGCCACTCTGTTACCATAGGTTGGCTGGTGGACGCGACAGGTAGCTACGAGGCCACCTTCCTCCTCAGCGGCGTGTGCTTCAAGCTCAGCGCCTTCATCCTGGCCACTGCCATCTTCATCAGACGCTGCCGAGGGTCCAGGTTGAGCTCCCACTCCTCCACCGCTTTGGACCTGATTGCCAGCAACGCTGCCGAGGCCGAGCACGGCGCCAGCTGATTGTCAACCTGCCGGGCCGTTCCGCCACTCTCCTCGACTGCTACTAGCCTGCCTGAGTTTAATGTACTGACCCTGCATTTCAAATGTAGCTGTTTATTTTTACATTGAAGAGTTTTATTACGAATATTTAAAAAAAAGAATTTATGTGTAACTACAGACCGGCTGGGTCACTGTGTCTGAGAGCTCTGGGAGCTGATGATAGGTGCCAGTGAACCGCTGTGACCCTGAGTGCAGGAGAACGGAGGTTCAGAAGATGGATTTAATTTGTATGTGTTAAAGAAATTAGAACATACAATAAATTGTTCTGGTTGGTTAAATAAGTCCAAGTCTGTGATCATTCAGCGTTTGTACGAATCGAGAGCACAAACCAAGTTTGGACCTCTTGGTTTGCAGCAGCGGGAGGCACACTGGAAAGGCCGAACACAAGCCGCGCAGCTCTCACTGGTTTGCAGCTCAGCTCTCACTGGTTTACAGCTCAGCTGTCACTGGTTTGCAGCTCAGCTCTCACTGGTTTGCAGCTCAGCTCTCACTGGTTTGCAGCTCAGCTCTCACTGGTTTGCAGCTCAGCTCTCACTGGTTTACAGCTCAGCTCTCACTGGTTTGCAGCTCAGCTCTCACTGGTTTGCAGCTCAGCTCCAACTGGTTTGCAGCTCAGCTCTCACTGGTTTGCAGCTCAGCTCTCACTGGTTTGCAGCTCAGCTCTCACTGGTTTACAGCTCAGCTCTCACTGGTTTACAGCTCAGCTCTCACTGGTTTGCAGCTCAGCTCCAACTGGTTTGCAGCTCAGCTCTCACTGGTTTGCAGCTCAGCTCTCACTGGTTTGCAGCTCAGCTCTCACTGGTTTGCAGCTCAGCTCTCACTGGTTTGCAGCTCAGCTCTCACTGGTTTGCGGCTCACTGCACCCAGTTCGGCCACCGGCCAGTGAAAGTGATGCTGCTGCTTTGCGCTGAAGAATGGGAAGTGACCCCAGGACGAATCCTGCAAAGTCACCCCTCCTCAGTTCTCGCTCGCACTTTGTTTGTGCGTGTGTGTGTGTGCGTGTGTGTGTGTGTGTGTGTGTGTGTGTGTGTGTGTGTGCATTCCCCAGAGAGAACATCCGCTTCTCTGTGTGGCCCTGCTGTGTTCCGCTAGAGCGCAACCGCTGCTGCTGCTGCACACACACACACACACACACACACACACACACACACACACACACACACACACACAAACAAAGTCTGGAACATTGAAGAACTTTGAAAGTCTTGTGGTTTTGTGTGTTTGCTGCTCTTTGTCAGTTGTTTTTTTGTAGGGCGTCTGTGATCAACAGAGGATCGCCGAGCTCGGAAATAACAGTGGCGTTAAATTGCACAGTGCTGTCATATATTTGTTTGTGCAGGAAACCATCTAAATATGTTTACGAATGCACCATTCCTGACGAATGCACGATCCATAACTGCGGAGCGGCCAAGGTGGAGCTTCCACCTGTTACTTCCTCCGAGCTCTCGGGTTCACATCGCCTCAGCCGCCGGTGAGATCAAATGTCACGCACCGCGCACGGAGGCGTGTTTGTGTGCGATTTTTGTTCTCGGAATGTTTCCACCGCGTAGGTGGATGCGTGGGAGGCAGTCGGGGAGGAGGGGTTTCCTCTGAGGTTGGCATCCCCGAACAGAAAAACACGCAGCAAAAAAAGGGACTTCCCCCGTTTCATCAGTCACACGCAAACACCAGCGTGCACGCAGGTTACATGATGTGCGTGTTTTTTTTACTGGATTTCTCGATTTAAGAGACAAGGCTGTGGACAGAGTTGGGCCTCGGGTTTGCTGGTGTGAGAGCGCAATAGAGTTAGCAGTATTTTTTTTTTTTTTTATTTATGCCTGACTTTTATAGATAATTCCATGGGAAGATAGAATTGAATGTTTTTCCTTTCTTTCTTTCTTTCGTTCTTTCTCTGCCTGCTGACATTATTGGCTGCCAGGCCACATGGGGGAGGCAGAGGCAACTTGACTGAACACAGCCACCACGTTCAGGCATGTGCTCGGTCTTTTCCTTCAATCTTGGGAAAAAAAAAAAACTTTTGGGTTTGCTTGGGGGTTTCACGGAGGGGGTCTAGATTTCCTAAATCTCTCTGAGTTTTTACTTCCAAGTCATCAAGGCGTTTAAGTTACAATAGAAAGTTTAAAAACCTTTTTCCTACCCTGGACTCCAGTGCAGCAGCCTCGCATTATTAATCGCCCAGAGATATTCTATAGATTGCCGCAGTAAGCACATGTAGCCACTGCATTTTAACATATTCAAAATGTGCTTTTACCAACGTGTTCATGTATTTGTGAACAGCATCACGAGCTTCACATTTAACGCTTCATCTTAAAAGAAGAAAACTCACTGCTGTTTGAAAAACACACGTTTGATTGACAGAACAACCCTGCTGATGTCAGCCCGGAAACACACACACACACACACACACACACACACACACACACACACGCACACAGGACACCTGCATTGTTGGTTTACACTAGATGCACTCACAGATAAACATTTGTCATGTTGCAGCCAGGTGCATGTTCCACTGTGTGTGTGTGTGTGTGTGTGTGTGTGTGTGTGTGTGTGTGTGTGTGTGTGTGTGTGTGTGTGTGTGTGTGTGTGTGTAAGAGAGAAACAAATGTGACCACATTACTCATGAACAATGACATACACGACACAGCCGCTTGTCTGCGCAAACGTGCGGTTCTCCAACCAGAGAGGGATGAAGCCTCTCACATCTCGACACCTGCACCAGGTGCCCCCCACGCCCCCACCCCACACACACACACACACAACCTCCACAACAGCCTCCTCTCTGTGTATTTACATATGCAACTGTGGAACACAGATCCAGAACAGTTGAAATCTCGGCAGTACAAAAAAAAAAAGTTTTAGGTCTTGAAGCGTTTTGAGACGCCTCTGGATGTGATTTAGCGCTGTACAAATAAAGAGAAGAGAGCTGACTGATTGATTGATTGATTGATTGATCGATTGATTGATTGAGGCCACAGCTGATGGTATCGCCTCCGATCCCAAACTCATCCAGAACTGCTGTGTCCATCTGTTGGTCAACATGCTGTCACGAGCCACTCTGCTGGTATTTAGTGGAACCTTGGTGACCTCAGTCAAACCACAATGCAGTTGGTGAGTGGCTCAGGCAGAACAAATGACATTTTTCTTCCATTGAAGATGTGCAGGATGTAGCCAGTTTATTATTCTGCTGCTGCTGCTGCTGCTGCTGCTGCTGCTGCTGCAGCTGCTGGTTTTTACTACTGTATGTGCAAAATTTTGACGTCAACCACTTAGCTTAATTGAGCTACTGGAATCACAAGGAAAGAAAAAAAATCAGTCTTGGGAGACTTGTAAATCCAATTCTTCGTGTTGAGTCAAGGCAGCAGGTTATGAGGTTCATGTTTGGTTTGGAAAAACGAACACGTCTCCAAACAAAGGGAAAATGTGCATTTCTTCAATGAACGTATTCATCAAGTTCCCGGAACTGGCTCCTGTGGAGAATCATAAATATCCATCAATAATTCAGTTGCCATATATAAAGCCATGAGAACAAGCTGAGCTACCCCAATAGCCTGACGGCTGTCTCAAACAAGCTGAAAATCTGCAATATTTCTTGTGGAACTGAAATATTGCAGATCGCACTGTTGCTGTTCCTCTCATCTCACTGGCAGCAGCAGCAGCAACAGCAGCAGAAGCAGCAGCAGCAGCAACAGAAGCAGCAGAAGCAGCAGCCACAGTGGCAGCAGCAACAGAAGCAGCAGCAACAACAGAAGCAGCAGCAGCAGCAGCAACAGAAGCAGCAACAACAACAGAAGCAGCAGCCACAGTGGCAGCAGCAACAGAAGCAGCAGCAGCAACAGAAGCAGCAGCAGCAGCAGCAGCAACAGAAGCAGCAGCAACAACAGAAGCAGCAGCCACAGTGGCAGCAGCAGCAACAGAAGCAGCAGCAGCAACAGCAGCAGCAGCAACAGAAGCAGCAGCAACAGAAGCAGCAGCCACAGTGGCAGCAGCAGCAGCAGCAGCAGCAGCAGCAACAACAGAAGCATCAGCCACAGTGGCAGCAACAGAGGCAGCAGCAGCAGCAGCAGCAGCAGCAGCTCCTTCCCTTTTTCTGGAAATGAAAGAAGAAAAATGTTTTTCTGAATGGTCTCTCTTCCTCATTTAACCGTAAGTCGTCAGCAGGTGGCGCTGGAGAAGAACTTCCCAGAGGAAGGGCAGGTGAGGTTTGGATGTGAGGTCATGTGATTCGCTGCTCTTTCAGATGAGTCACTCCCTGATAAAAATGTGTCATTATGATACCGGGCAGGCTCTGACTCCCACTTGATAGGATGTGGTTCAGGTTTTTTTTTTTTTTTAAAGTTAGTTCAGTTGAAAATATCTTGAATAAAGTGCCTTTTCACTCCTGCTTGATGTCTTTTATACATCATGTTGAATTGTGCTATATTTCTTTGAAGGTGGGGGAGCTTGTGTTGGCTGACAGTCTGTCAGTCTGTCACTGCGGCCCTCACGCAGCGCAGCGACTCTTCCTTCAATGTCGCTTCTCCGCAGTGCCTCTCGCCATCCTGGAAAGGCTTTCAAAAGTGGATTCATTCTGGTTTTACTGGATGAAGCACATTCACATCTGGACAGTCCGTCCCGGTGCGTCGGTCTTTGCTGTCTGGCTGCTGGGCTTTGGACATAGCAGCGAAGCGTGTGCAGCAAGCGCTGTTGGTGAAGGAGCGTCACACGTCATAAAGTTTCATGAGATCATTTAAAGCAAAGCCTTTTGAATGTAAAACTTAATGTAAATGAAAGTCTGTGAACGTTAACGACGAGCTTGGCGTGTGTGTGTGTGTGTGTGTGTGTGTGTGTGTGTGTGTGTGTGTGTGTGTGTGTGTGTGTGTGTGTGTGCACGCTTGTGATTTATGGTTCTCGAGTTCCTTCGAGTTACTGAAGCTTCTTTTTTTTTTCTTCCTCTTTCCATCAAGGTGAAGAAAACCACAGAGTTTTTTTTTTTTTTTTTTTTTTTTTTTTTTGCACCTTTAAGAGCAATACTTTCCTATCTCCCTTTTTCACCCTCCCACACACGTGCGCTTCACGACCATGCAAAACATACAACGTTGCACGACATGCGAGCGCGAACAATGAGAGTGAAAAACGCATTAAAAAAAAAAAGGAAACAAAGACCGAAGGTGTCGGCGCGACGTCTACAAAGTGGCGCTGCAGCAGGGTTTTTTGGATTTTTGAGATCTTCTGCAGTGTTTTCATATGAAAAGTTGCAGGATGCACGACAGAAAGACAGAAAGAGGTTAAACACAGATTACAACACACAAACTCAAAGCGCTTTGCTGCGGCAGCTGCGTTTTATTCAAGCTTTGAACATCACAGGAATTATCTTGGCTTGAAAAGTTCTTCATGTACGTTTCTTTACGTGATGCACCGTTTTCTTGATTGATTGATTGATTTTTTTTTTTAGAATGAAGTTAAAATGAGCAACAAGGTTGCCAGTCAGTGGACTGTTTATAATGTAAACAAGGCCACATGGTGTCCTTCTGTGATTTGGGTCGAGATGCACAGCATCTTCACGCCGTCTCAGTCTTATTTCTGTTCTGATAGAATGCAATGATATGATGAAGGAACCCGCCATCTGTCAAAGGTTTTACAGGAGATTCATCAGAAATAAGAATGTCTTCTTGTGCTTGCTTGCAGATTCTGACCTTTGACCTTTGTCAAGCCTTCCGCTTGTTTGTTTTGCCCCTCTGAGTGTTTCAGTTACCCTGGAGCAGGTTTGCCTTCCACACCCAGTGCAGCAAAGGCACGTGGGTGCAATGTAATGTTGCAATATGTACCTGTGTGTCTCTCTCTCTCTGTGTATGTATGTGCACGTGTGTCTGCGTGTGTGTGTGCGCTGTATGTTGGTGGATGCAGTATTGTGAGTTACTCTGCAAAGTGCTGGTTTGTTTTCTGTGCGTGTGTGTGTGTGTGTGTGTGTGTGTGTGTGTGTGTGTGTGTGTGTGTGCGTGTGTGTGTGTGTGTGTGCATGTGCACATGTTTTCCACTCATCTTCAGCTTGTCAGGGTCGCAAAGGAAACTGTGTTTGTATTTTAAGTCAGATCTCTACATGGAAACTTCACACACACACACACACACACACACACACACACACACACACACACACACACACACACACACACACACACAGGACACCTGCATTGTTGCATCAGCGCTAGCGGTAAAACTTGACCATTTCCTTGGGGAAAGTTTCGCTGTGCCTCCTTCACTCATGAGAACAAAACCACCCAAAACTCTGCAGCATTTACAAGAGGATGGATCACATGACCCCACGTGACCTCACACGACCTCTCATGCACAGAGCTGGGAAAACGTGAGCTGGATTTAGCGTCAGTTGTCAGGTGTTCAGACCAATTTTTAAAAATTTTTGTTTGGGTTTGGGTAATTGCACAAAGCAAACCTGTAGAAATGTCCAGAAAATGACCTATTTAGCCCTCTGTTTGCACCCTCTATTCAAAAAGGGCTTTTACTTTCTTCTCAAGAGGTGAGGATTTGACATCTTTTTCACTTTCGAGTCTCCTGCATTTGAGTGGCTTGGTATCCCCGAGCATAACCGAGATGCTCAACGTGTCTGCATCCCAAAAGCGGCTAAAGATGCGACTTCAACATCCTGCGGACAGACGTTGTCATGAATCAGCCTGGGGCGCATTGAATTTGCTGGGGGGGTGGGGTGGGGGGGTTTGCCGTCTCTGCTGCACAAACACAACACACATGGCTGAAAGTCCCGGCACTGTGTCTTAGCACAAGTGTGGGGCGACATTTGTGTTGTTCACTGTGAGGTCTGGTGTGTGGTAAACAGAGCGCTGAATAGACTCAGAGCGAGCACTGTTTAATGAGCACACAGTGTGTCTGCAATTACAGACTGATCGCGGCTATATGGGAACAACTGTACTACCAGACTGCTGGAACTGATCAGCAGGGAGCCCGTGCACACACACGCACACACACACACACACACATACACACAGACTCACTCACACGTACTGCATAAACACATGCAGTGTTTTCCAGGCGGCGTAACTCATCCTGTTTTACACTGGAGGAGCAGATGGAGACGTTTTATACTGGCGTTGTCGACTTTGAGACCGAAGGGGAAATATTCTTCAAGAGAAGGAGACAAAGACGGCAGGATTTATCAACGCCGATAATGTCTTCCTGCAATTGGCTCCTGGGGTCACGGGAGAAACATAACGACGTTACTGTACACGTCCAGCTTCCAGCCCTGAGGGCGCCGAGCGCGCGTCTCTACTTTCCTTTCAAAAATATGAAGTGATTTGAAGTGAATTATTTTTATTATTATTTTTTTTTTGCTCCAGTGTGCATGTGACGCCCCGGCCACGGGGAAATGCGGCCCTCACAAGAGGCCACACAAACCAAATAATTGAGTGTGTTGGGTGTCCATAATCGTCTTGAAACCATGAAAAATGGAGGCGATGGGAGAAACGTCTGAGGAGGAGGAGGGGGAGGAGGGGGAGAAGGAGGAGGGGGAGAAGGAGGGGAGAAGGAGGAGGAGGAGGAGGGGGAGAAGGAGGAGGAGGAGGGGAGAAGGAGGGGGAGAAGGAGGAGGAGAAGGAGGAGGAGGGGGGGGAGAAGGAGGAGGAGGAGGAGGGGGAGAAGGAGGGGAGAAGGAGGGGGAGAAGGAGGAGAAGGAGGGGGAGAAGGAGGAGGAGAAGGAGGAGGAGGGGGGGAGAAGGAGGAGGAGGAGGAGGAGGAGGGGGAGAAGGAGGAGGAGGAGGAGGGGGAGTAGGAGGGGGAGAAGGAGGAGGAGGAGGAGGAGGGGGAGAAGGGGGAGAAGGAGGAGGAGGAGGAGGGGGAGAAGGAGGAGGAGGAGGGGAGAAGGAGGGGGAGAAGGAGGAGGGGGAGAAGGAGGGGAGAAGGAGGAGGAGGAGGAGGGGGAGAAGGAGGAGGAGGAGGGGAGAAGGAGGGGGAGAAGGAGGAGGAGAAGGAGGAGGAGGGGGGGGAGAAGGAGGAGGAGGAGGAGGGGGAGAAGGAGGGGAGAAGGAGGGGGAGAAGGAGGAGGAGGAGGAGGAGAAGGAGGGGAGAAGGAGGGGGAGAAGGAGGAGGAGGAGGAGGGGGAGAAGGAGGAGGAGGAGGGGAGAAGGAGGGGGAGAAGGAGGAGGGGGAGAAGGAGGGGAGAAGGAGGAGGAGGAGGAGGGGGAGAAGGAGGAGGAGGAGGGGAGAAGGAGGGGGAGAAGGAGGAGGAGAAGGAGGAGGAGGGGGGGAGAAGGAGGAGGAGGAGGAGGGGGAGAAGGAGGGGAGAAGGAGGGGGAGAAGGAGGAGGAGGAGGAGGAGAAGGAGGGGAGAAGGAGGGGGAGAAGGAGGAGGAGAAGGAGGAGGAGGGGGGGGAGAAGGAGGAGGAGGAGGAGGAGGAGGGGGAGAAGGAGGAGGAGGAGGAGGGGGAGTAGGAGGGGGAGAAGGAGGAGGAGGAGGAGGAGGGGGAGAAGGGGGAGAAGGAGGAGGAGGAGGGGATCCCAATCAGAGTCGCAAAAATACAAAAGTCACATGTGATGGCAATCAGACAGAGAAGGCAGAGAAGAGAGTGACGGCATGTGTGTGTGTGCGTGTGTGTGTGCGTGTGTGTGTGTGTGTGTGTGTGTGTGTGTGTGTGTGTGTGTGTGCGTGTGTGTGTGTGTGTGTGTGTGTGTGTGTGTGCGCGCACGTCCATTAAAATATTGACCGTCGTAATGTGAGAGGTCAGGACACAATAGCACTGTGACACCGAAGACCTAACACCCTGCCGCCAGAGGTCACAACTACGTGTCACACACACACACACACACACACACACACACACACACACACACACACACACTGGTCCAGGTGGCTGGTATTGTTTCACTGCAGGGGATGGGGGACGGGGTTGTGGGGGGGCCGGACTGATGCTTGACTGCATTATAACTAATTGCCTTCCAACCACTTAATGAGTCCCAGTCAATAACCATGAGAGTCACACACTCACATAAAATGTATTTATTTGTGTGAAGGATAATGTAGAAACCAGGGAACTTGCCTTGTGTTTGGATCCTGGCTTCGAAACACGGCGGCTGACTGGAAATCATTTTGTTGCCAAACACTTTAGTCATGCATCCGCTGCCCCGCGACTCGCACATCAGTCACAGCACGAATAAAAAAAAGAAGAAAAAAAGCCAAAAATAACACAGAGGAAGCTCAGTGTGAACGGAACCAAAAGGCACAAGAATATTAGCCTGGGAAAAAGGAGTGCAGAGGTCCGAGTGGTCTGCTCGGGTCAGCAGGGACGAGGTGAGTTGAAGAAGCGTCTGTGCAGGTCCAAAGCAGCCAAAGCTGTGCACCCTAATCTCTGCTCTTCGATATCTTATTCATTGTCCGTTACGTAACTTTATCAAAACCTAACACTTTTTATTTTAGGTCATCTGGCCACATGAGAACAAGAAATTGTGTATTATTTTCTTACTTTCTACAATATATATATATATATATATATATAGCCTGTATAATTTTTTTTTTTCTTTTTTCCCAGGACGAATGAGATGAGACCATCCATGATTCCAGAACTCTGTGCAAGAGATGACCACATTTCACCGGTGGACAGAGATGACGACGTGCTGTTGTGTCAGAGCAACTGCACATTTCCACCAGCGGTGCCATGTGACACACATCTATGACCTCTGCAACATCCTGATGGTGGAGTCACAGCTTGGTCTTCTTGTGTGTGTGTGTGTGTGTGATGTAACTACATCACCGTTATAACCTTAATCGTTTTCGCGAAAGTGCATTTAACAATAATAGGACGACGCACTAGGTCAAAACATTCACTACATTGAACCCAAACCACATCCATTGTGAAGCAGCCACCTGACAGGATATCGTCAAGGTCTTTACGAAACTCAGGGTATGAGGTGTAGGTGTGGTCTTGATCAAAAATCTCGTGTCCGCCCCGTCTGAGACCGAGACCCTTAAAAAGTGGTCCTGGAGACTGAGACCAACCTCCAGTACTGCTACACTAAAATAATATAATAATAAAAACAAACCAAAAAGCACAGCTTTGTGTGTGCTGCTGTGAAGAGAAGAACATTTCAATTCCATGCATTCTCATTGGTAAGCATCACTTCCTGCTATTGTCACTGCCAGCCTCCCTTCTGTGAGCCGCGTCCACCACTAAACCTTCCCAACAGTTTGGCCCGGCTGAGGTGTTTGAGGCTATTCATGACACAGTTTTCCCGCGCTGTTGGGAATCAACAGGGACTATTGATCACATGTAAATCCTATTGACTTTCTGAGGCTTTTGTCCATCCCGTATTGTTGGGCGTGCATGTACGTGCATGGGACTTGTTTCTTCCTGCCGCTCCCAGATAACAGCGGGGCTGATGTGGGATTTTTTTTTTTTTTTTTTTTTTTCATGGTCTGAAGAAGAGCATTGCGCTCCATTGGTGGCTATTTGGATGTGCAAAATGAGTGCACATAGAGGGAGCAGAAGAGCGCCGTCTCTTCTTTTATCTTCATCTGCTATTTGTGGATGTGCGCCACTTCTCTGCTTGTTGCACTGATCTTGGATTTTTTTTTTTTTTTTAATCTCCCCCCCTAAAAATCAAAAACAAAACTAGAGTGTGTACTATGACTTTTCCCCCCGATTGTTGGCATTTTGTGTCGCGAGTTGAGATTTTGCTCTCTTTCCTCCAATTTCTTACCAAACCTTTATACAACAGTGATCCCTGCAAGCTTCAGGTTTACATTTTCTGGCCCCCAATTTCGTACATATTGAGATTTTGTGCTGTCACCCAGTTTCATCCGAAACAACCATGTAACAGTCGTCTGAGTGGGTTTAATGCTGATCTGGGACTTTTATGCTCTGAAAAAATATACCAGAGTTGCCGGAGCAGCAGCAGATGGATGGAGTGTGTTGGTGAGCCACCTTATAGGAGGAAAAAATCTAGCATGGGATATGGAGAAAACATGTTGCTTTAATATTAATTCAAAATGAACCAAAGCAAAGTTACAACAAATTCAGTGCCTTTGAAGCCCCGCGATATTTAGCTCTTTATTGAAATGACGCTGAAAACACTGAAAAGAGATGAGATTTTGTTCTCTTTCCTGCTTTGTCCTGTCCAACTATCATCAAACAGTCGTCTGAGTGAGTTTCAGGCTGATCTGGATTACATGCGCAACGTTGTTGCAAAAAGCGCCATCATTTCCTGCTGCCCTCCATCTGCTGAGTCTTTTCAAAGTCGCTCAGAATCATTTCAGTGTTTTTATTTGAATGTAAAGTGACTTTTACTGAAAATGGAAAAAATGCCATCGTGCTAGATTAGCTGGATTTAAAAAAAAAAAATCATTACAATCACAAAATATGGGCAGTGGTTCGAGCAAGTAGTACTAGTAGTAGTGGTAGTAAGTGGTAGTAGTAGTAGTGGTAGTAGTAGTAGTAGTAGTGGTAGTGGTAGTAGTAGCAGTAGTAGTAGTAGTGGTAGTATTAGTGGTAGTAGTAGTAGTAGTAGTAGTAGTCGTAGTAGCAGTAGTAGTAGTGGTAGTATTAGTGGTAGCAGCAGCAGTAGTAGTAGTAGTGGTAGTCGTAGTAGTACTAGTAGTTGTAGTGGTAGTAGTAGTAGTAGTAGTAGTCGTAGTAGTACTAGTAGTTGTAGTGGTAGTAGCAGTAGTAGTAGCAGTAGTGGTAGTAGTAGTAGTCGTAGTAGTAGTCGTAGTAGTACTAGTAGTGGTAGTAGCAGTAGTGGTAGTAGTAGCAGTAGTAGTAGTGGTAGTAGTAGCAGTAGTAGTAGTAGTAGTAGTAGCAGTAGTAGCAGTAGCAGTAGTCATAGTAGCCGTAGTAGTAGTCGTAGTAGTACTAGTAGTTGCAGTAGTGGTAGTAGTAGTACTAGCAGTAGTAGTAGTGGTAGTATTAGTGGTAGCAGTAGTAGTAGTCGTAGTAGTACTAGTAGTTGCAGTAGTAGTAGCAGTAGTAGTAGTAGTACTAGCAGTAGTAGTATTAACATGTCATATCAGAGGAATTTTGGTTTATCCAAGAAATGTTGCATCACTTTAAGTCACTTTATCATCAGTTGGACGCCACCCGCCCCCGTCATAACGTACCTCCCCCGACCCCACCCCACCCCACCCCCGGTCCGGCAGCCACCCCCCACACTGACCTTTGACACCAAAAGCTGGCTCCGCCACCGTCAAGATGCACAGAACTGCAAAGAAATGAAAATGAAAAGATGAAAAAAAGAAAGACAGACTTTCCCCCCCTTCACAGCCAACAGCATTCCAGACTCACAGTGGAGCCAGGGGGGAGTGTGACAGTCAATGAAGTCACTCCTTCACTGAGGTTTGATTCTTAAATGTTTCAGCGGCTCTGTGCAGCAACTTTCCGGCAGGGGGCGACAATGATCGCAGAAGAGGGGTGGAGTTGGGACAGTGGAACCGCCCACGCACTATAAATACAAAGTCGACTGCGGCGCTCACAGCCGATCAGAGCTGCAGAGCGCGAGAGGCAGGACGTAGCTCCCCGTCGAGCAGACAACAGCGCACTTTGGCTGGAATTTGTTCACTCCTGTCGTCCTCCTCTGGCGCAGGTTCGGATTAACTGAGACTGCAACAAAAGAGGAAGAACAAAGCAACAACAACAAAAAATAAACCCGTTGGGATTTGTGTATTTTTATTTATTATTGTTATTATTTTTTAACCTCGGTTCATTTCTAACTCTCCACTGTAGACCCGCAAATTATTATCTTTTTATTTTTTTATTTTTTTTTTACTTCATTTTTTTTTTTTTTTTAACTATCGTGCCACATTTTCAACCTGCCCTTGTTGTCTTCCTTGATGACACGCTGCTGAGATGCATCGTCCGTCCAGGTGAGTCGATCAGCGCCGCGGAGCAGCCGCGCGCGCGCTGTGGCTGTCCAATAACCGCACTTCTACCAACTCATCTTGTGATTTCAAATACTCCAGCCATCCAGTTTTCATACCCGCTTGTTCGTGCACTCGGGCACTGTGATTTAGAATGGCACTAATTGTTTTAAGAACTCACCACAGCATGATTGTGCACATTGAAATATCTTTAATAAATATCGGGAGGTCGCTGTGCGTAAAGGGGCTGACGTGTGCGTTTTCGCGTTTAAAACAGAGTGTAACCCACTTTGAAAATAACATCTTTATTATTTCGAAGCGGCTGCTTCAGAGCAATAACGAGGTGCATAAAATGACGTCACGACCTGCTGAGATCGTGCCGGAATGTTTTATCAGTCGCAGCACCTGCCGCTGCTGCCCGACACGCCGCACTTGTGCACGTTTGTCCTCTCACCTGTGCCACCTCCGCTACGCAGAGTGAAACGAATTCTCCTCGTCTGTGTTAGCAATATTGTAGTCGCCTAGGTCGCCCCTCTAACAACACATTTTTGTGTTTTTGTTGGTATTTCTTTCTTTCTTTTTTCTTTTTTTTTTTTTTTTGTCGTGCTTTATTGTGCCAAGAGTGAAACGCGCGCCCCTCGGATGGTGGAGGTGCAGAGCCCTCCGCGCACTGTTCTCTAATCCGGAGACCTGATCCGGTCGGCTTTTTCACCCCCTTTCGTTTTACAGCCGTCAGCGCGTGTAAAAAAAAAAAAAATGCTGGATTGGAAATGCAAATCGGCTACTTGCCCAACTGCCTGGGATGGCCTGTGGGAGGCGCACCACACCGTTAGGCTTCACGAGAACGAGCCGGGAAGAAAAAAAACAAAACAAAAAAAACAACATCCACAGTTCACGAGACACGCGCTGCCTTTGTGACAACGTAATATTGAGGTTTCATCTCAATGTTGTGAACGTGCCAGAGCGAAACGTTCACTTGTAGTGTGATATATATACATATATATATATGTATGTATATATATATATATATATATATATATATATATATATATATATATATATATATATATATATATATATATATATATATATATATTACATTTACCTCTCTAGTTATTTAACCATCTCTCTGCGCAAAACGAGCCAGTGAAAAAACAATAATGTCCCTTTAATTGTTGGCGTCATGAAATGACCTGCGCGCTGCAGTTCACCGCGGCTCTGCGCTTCCCGGTGTCCCTTCCTGCTTCTCATTTGGTGGCAAGTTCAATAGGCGCGCTGGTCCTGGTGCGCTGGATCTCTCCCCTCGTGCACGGCTTTTAGAGCACGAGCTCCCCCTGGCACGGCGGTGTCTCGCTCGTGCGTAAAATGCCCCAAAGTCGAAAGGCTGTCACTTTGGTTCAGAGGTGCGTAGACGAAGTGTTGCTGTGTGTCAAGTTGTTGTCATGAACTGCTCGATTGTTATCAGAGATGGCTCGGTGCGAGGCGCAGCTGGGATTCTCGCGCGTCTCCGAGGCTGCGCGCGTGACAGGAAACGCGGCGGCGGCGGCAAAAATTTTTTTTAAAAAAAATATACGACTCGTTCTCTAAAGGATTTATCTTATTAGTCGCTTGTAGATTAAAAGTAAACATGTAACCTCCATACACGACAACGTAAAAAAAAAAAAAAAAAAAAAAAAGTAAAAATTATATTTTTGAAAAAATCAGGTCTTAATTTGCTGCCATGTAAATCCAATGCACACATTTGTAAAGCTACTCGTGAATACTCGAAAAGTGAAGCAATTGGAAAAAAAAAAAAAAAAAAAAAAAAGAGGGGGCGGTGGATGAGGGGCCAAGTGTGAGTTGCTGTCTCACTGACGGGTCCTCGGCGGCGCAGTCTCCTCCCGCTGCGCCGTCATTCCTTCTTTGTTGCCCCGCACGTCAGGCAATGACGGCCCGCTGCTGTCACTTTTGCGCGTAAAACTCCGCATCACGCCACCGCACGAGTCCAAAGAAGCTGGCATGTGAGCGAGCGTCACCGTTGATACGTCAGCGCGCGACGACACGAAACGCCGCTTTGTCTTTAAAGCCTTAGTGTTCTTTTTTTTTTTTTGTTGTTTGTTTGTTTTGCGGGAGGAACCAGGGGGGGTTTCCTCGCACCGCGCGCGAGCCGCGCTGCTCGTGCGACGTGACGAAAGCCCGAGCTGACGGTTGCCGAACTGTTCACTCAACAGACCTCCGACCCGTCTCGAGGGCTCCGCCGCAGTAACGGAAGCAGCAGAGGGGAGCGGCGGTGTCCCAGCAGAAGCAGCAGCCGGGTCCCGGCGGCTCAGCGGCGGCAAGCGCGGCTCTGCTCGGCCGGTAGAGCCGGACTCGCCCGCGTCCTGGCGCAGAACTTTGGACGGCCTCGCCGTGTTTCAGTCCAGGTCGATATTCCAGCTGCCTCGGCGCCGCTCCAGCGGATATTTCTCCTTGGACGGCGACGCGCTGCCGAGCCCCCCGGCCTCGCCCTGGCCGGTGACGGCTGACAGAGCCACGCAGACTCCCAGCCCCAGCGGCCAGGTGATGCAGCACGCCCTGCAGCGCGTGGCCGAGGCGCGCGGCGGATCGGGCACCAGTCGGCTGCATGGTGAGCAGATTGCTTCATTTACCGCTGGTAGTGGGAGTGGCAAAAGTAAAATTGAAAAAAAAAAAAAAAAAAAAAAAAACCTAAGGGCGTGTTTTCCATTGCCTCGCCTCGCCACGGCACGGTGTTTGCACTGGCCGCTACACGGTGGTAGGGGGCGCTGTTTTGGTACCTCTACCGTTGAGGGGCCAAGCGAGACGAAGCGAGTTTATTAGTGGTGACGCAGCGACGAGCAGGGCACTGATTGGCTCAGATTTTCTGACCAAAGATGAGAGCGACTCTCCGCGAAAACCCAACCGCCATTTCTTTTTCGTAACGGTTCCAGTAGGTGGCGTGCGTTTTTAGTTGTGAAGATGGCTGAGCGACTTTTCTTGTGTGTTCAAGTCTGGCCGCCCGGAGTCTTTCCTGAATTCTTCAACTTTTGTCCATTTTCATTCTTATTAAAAAGCAACCACGGGCCATATTCAATTTTTTTTTTTGCGCAATTGTAGGGGTCATGGAAACGCAGCTACCGACGTGAGGACCAGCACCTCCAAGTCTGAGGCCGTGGTGCTGCTGCTGCTGCTGCTGCTGCTGGTAGTGGTGGTGGTAGTGGTGGTGGTAGTGGTGTGTCTGCGTTGATGACGCACACTCTTGCACATAAATCTACGCAATCAACGCAGCTGCTGTCCGAGCGGTTGCAGTCGCGGTGCCACGCAGTCGCAGAGGGTTTCTAACCTGGACAAGCAGCCGTGACACAACGTTGCTGCTGCTTCTCCCTCTGCTGCGTCATGGCGTCATACCAGCGATGCCATGCCAGACCCGAGGTGTTTCCCTTTTCCCAGATTCCAGTCATGAGGAGTTTCCCTCCTCCATTCCTCCCGTTCCTCTCTTCCACCCTGCACTCTGCTGTGGTGTGTGTTACTTCTGTGCGCTCGCAGGAATGCCCCCTGAAATCCAGAGGGAAACTCACAAATGAAAGTCATTGTGGAGGCTCCCCGAGCTTCTAAACCCGCTGCCGAATCCTGCCAAATGAAACCACTTACACCCAAACTCTGCGAGTCCTGGCAGCCGATCAGTCCCACCAAGCCAGACTGTCCTTTCCGTACGCAGGTGTGTGGGCGGAAAACAGAAAACGGTAACTGTGTCTGTGGTGTACAGAAAGGCTGGCTGGAGGTGTGAGATCAGACTCGCTGCTCGTCTGAGAAATCAAATGAGCAACTAGGCCATCGCCGACGGTCATGTTTGACAGGATTTCATAACGGCAGCCACGAGTCTTACTAGGAAGTGTTGGGGTTGTTTTTTTTTTTTTTTGTTGCACTCACTGAATCCTATTTTTCCTTCTGCTACTTATTTTAAGCCAAGCAAAGAGCAGCGTTTCCGTCGGCTAATGTTATCTGTCCCGTCGCTCGGCAACAATCTAAAACGGTGGCACGAGGCTGTGATTCGGCCCTTAAAAGAAATGAAAACAAACAGCCGAGGAGCTGCCGGCCTCGCCCTTGTTCTCGCACAAAGATAGCGTTATGTTGCAGGGGAGGAAAACAAAATATCTCTCAAACAAGTAAAGTGTAACAACCCCGGAGGTGCCGCAGCCCCAGGAAGTATGACTCGGCCTTTTTTTTTTCTTTTTTTTTTATTATATTGCTGATGAGCTCCGCCAGTTGCCTTGATGTCAGTTTTATGCTCTCTTGCAGCAGCCACACAGACGTGATAGCGGTCAAAACAAAGTAGTGTGTGTCTTTTCTATGGGTGAAGAAGAAGAAGAAGAAGAAGAAGAAGAAGAAGAAGAAAGAAAACGCTTTGCTTCTCAATCGCTCGGCGGCACTTCCTCCAGATAAGACCGACAGCAGACAAACACTCAAGCCTTGGCTATCAAGTCGAGCTTGATAGAGCTGCTGAGATTAAGGAGGCATCAGGTTATCGCCTCGCTATTGTTGTTGTCACTCGCTGACAGCCGCCCGGTCGCAAGACCAGCACGTTCCGTGCACTCTCATCCACTTAAGCACTTGTTTGGCTGAGACTACATTGGCCGTGGAAGGAGGAAACCTGGCGAAGAAGCCCGGAGGCGGAATAAACAGACACGCTCAAGAGAAAATGCCAGTCGCCTGTATTAAAACACCCAGTCAGACTGTCATGTCAGAGTTTGTCAGTGTTAGAAACACAATCCTCCCTCTCTCTCTCTCTCTCTCTCTCCCTCGTGATTTGCAGGTGTTGCCATTGAATGGTGTGACGCACATGAGCCGTAATTCATCACCTCCTTCATTTCCCTTTCGAATGCCGTGCATAAATCTGCATTGTTTGCTGTCAAGAATAGTTGTTGTTTTTTTTTTTTCTCTTTGGTCACTTGTAAAAAAAAACCATTCCGTCTCCTCCTCCGTCCAATCATAACGCGCCATTTTCACTGGTCGGTGAACTGGTCACGTGACCCCGTACGTCACATCCGCTGACGTGTCAGTGTGAAAAAAGTCTTTCCGCGACGCTTTTGCGATATTCCTCTGTATGGATACGTGTGAAGAACCTCCTCGTGAGGGCGTCCAAACCTTTCAGTGGTATTTCAGAGGTTTTTCCACGTTGAGCCGCTTCCACCGCTACTTTTTTATTGCCATATTTAGGTTTTGCGCAGTCCTCGGGGTGATTGGAAACGCAGCTTCTGTCTGTCTGCTTGTCAGCCGTTGGCGGCTCAGCAAAACGGCCGACGACACACGGCGTTGAGTTGAGTGAGCTGCTGGAGTTGTTGCGTGGTGCCCACATTTCCCAACAACACTCCTGAGAACGACGACGGCGGCGGCGGCTGTGTTTTTCTTTTCTTTTCTTTTTTGGCCTCGTCAATATTAAGGATGTAAGAGATATGTCTTGGTTTCAGGCCTGCGCGCGTGACTCATAAGTGGAGTTCGCTAGCGAGTCGAAGCCTGTCAGAGTCATACAGTAGTTCACGCCGAAAATATAACAGATTAACCACAAAAAAAAAAAAAAATAGGCGCGCGCACACAAACGCGCAGCTTGATATTGCGACTGTTTAATTTTTTTTTTTCTGTTTCCCTCTCAGATGTCTGAACATCAACAGTCTCTCAATGCAGGCTGATGATGTCATTTAGTGCCCGGGGACGTTTCCCTTTCTATTTTTTCTGTTTCCCTTTCCGAATGATGGAGCCACTTCCGTCCTTCCTTCTGGACGTGACGGATGTGGCATGAGTAGTTTTTGGAAAATGGAAACTGCGTTATTCTTTCTGCAACTTTCAGGTGCGTGGGTGACGTCACCTGACCCACAGCTGCTGGCCAAGACGCTTTCCGCGTGCTTTGCTTTTGTAATCATCTTGCACATTAGACAAACAATTTAAATTGCGAGGGAAAAAAAAACCAAAGCTGATGACGAGCTGAACAGTAGCTGCTTCTGGCTCCGATGCTGCTCACCTCTGAACTCGGCAAGAGGATCTTCAATGTGCTGTCTCGTCTGAAACGTCTTGCCGCCAAAACCTTGCAGTGCACAAGCCGTCGCGTCACCACTCTTTTTTTTTTTTGTTTGTTTTTTTAGCTTGGATTTTCATATGCAAAACAACACTTTGAGTAAATAACTGGGTGGAAATTGTGACTCTTTGTTGCAGGACTCTCCACCAGCGACTGTAGTGCTCAGCCTCACCACGCAGCAGAGGACATGCGGGTGGAGGAAGTGGGTCGCGAGCTGCAACGCATCGGCGATGACTACAACGACCATCTCTTGCGGGTGAGTGTTCGTGCGCGCGCGCGCGCGCACGCCGGTTCGGCGTGTTTGCTCTTGCGCTTTTCCTCAGCTGTCGTGGTTTTGTTATTGACGCGCGTTTGAAAGCAAACAGCGTTGAGACCAAACTGATTGTGTCAAAAGTGATTCACGTGCGCAGAGCGCAGGCTATTGATAGCCGCCTCGTCGATCCAAATGGGCTGTTGCTTTCATCCAAACGCAGTAATAATGTTCCATTTTAAACTGCGCGGGTCTGGGTTAATAACTCCCCAGGGCCAGCGAATAAATAACACGCGCCGCTCAAATCGCAGCTGCAGGCGATGTGAGGGTGACTGTGGGCCAGCTGCGTGTTTCCACAGAAAGCAAAGTGAAGTCCAAAACAGGAGGCCCTCAAGCTGCGGAAAATCCAGATGCCACAGTCACCGATGAACATAAAAAAAACTAATGGCCGTATGATCAAAAAAAAATAATAATCCAAGCGGCGACAGAAAAAGCTTCTTCCCTGGAGAAGCAGCTGATGTTTTAACCACTCAAATCATCAGAACAGCTAAACAGATTTAGACAACAGACTTCATTTTTTGTTGTTACGACAGTATAAAAAAAAATTAAACCAAACTTGAATTCTGTAAAACAAAATAAATAGATGAATAAATGATCAGCAGGACCCTTGCTGAATGTGCCAGATGGAGCCCAGATGTTGTGATCTCCAGGAGAGAGGCGCACATCCAGAGTGAACCACAAGATGATTCACACATGGGGACAATATTGGGAATAAACTTGCGAGGCAGCAAGAGCAACGGAAAACTAATTCGTGTATTTCAGAGCACTCACAGTTTGTCATTTTATAGTGTAAAAAAAAAACAAAAAACAACAACAACACACATCCAAATATGATTTGAAAAAAGGATTTACTCGTGGATTTTAAGTGCACACACAAATATTTCTTGTTCCAAATATCTGGAGCTGAAATCCTTTCACTGGTACCGCCGGGGAGTTTGGAGTGTGAACCGGTTGCTTTTCGGTCGGCTCGTAGATGCGAAACGACGATGAGAGCAAAATACACGATGTGAGCCCAGTAGCTTCACAGGTGAGTCGGCCCTTAAGTGGAACATAACGCTTTTAAATTGCTTTTTAATTTCCCATAAGTGACCCGTCGGGGTGAAGGGCACAATGCACTGTGAAGTTGCAAGAAGAGTTCATTTCCTCTTGGCATGGTTTCCACGCATTGCATCATCTGCCTTTTTTTCTTTTCTTTTTTTGCTCTGCCGCCCGAGCAGAGGGCCGGCTGGAGGGAGGAGGGAGGAAGCGGGAAGAAAGAGGGAGGAGGGAGGAGGGAGGAAGGCAGAGGGAAGGGGGGGGGAGGGAAGAGGGAGGAAGGAGGAAGCTGCCTCCACTCCGCTCACCTCCCCTGAGAGCGGCTGTGTTCTGGCGCTAAACCAGTTAAAGATCAGATTCAAATGAGTCGTGGCCGTGTAAACAGTTGATTATCCCCCCATCATCCAAACCAGAAGGAGGTTCACACGCTGGTTAACGGCCCCATTAGGGCTGCCTTAAAATAAGAACGGCGGTTCTCGCCCTGGTCCCTGAGGCCATGAGTAAGCAGCCTGTGGAGCAGGAGGGCCGAGAAGAAAAGCAAAAGTGAGATGACTGGAAAGTGGAAGAGGGCGAGTTTGTTTCCTGGGAAAGAACCACAAAAGAAGAACGACTTCAACTCCCCCAGCATGTCGCCGCCTTCCACTGGGTTGTGAACATGGATGTGTTTTAAGAACTGGCTACTGGACCGGCAATATGGCGGCGCAACAATTTTTTCCCCCAGTGGCCACCTGAGGTACTGCAGCCAAAAAAATCTTTCCATTGTAGAGTTTTCAGTTTTGGTCTTTTAGTGAAAAGAGTTTATTCCCTGGCGTGTCTGTAAGTGTCGTTCTCCAGGATGGTTCCGATTGGCCCAATGATCGTGTGAGTGACAGAGGCATGATGGGAGGTGACACTCAAAGTCTCAAACTTTAGGAAATGAATGGGCCGCCATCTTGGAGTCTGGGGGGCCCTTGTTGTGAAGGGCGGCGGAGCCCCGTAGTTGGTTAGTAGTTGAGTGGTTAATGGGTGGTAGTTGCATGCAAGGTGACCCTCACAAGCTAGCCTCGTCAACAAATGGGTGCACTCCTGCGCCTTTTCAGGCGTGTATGGTTAAATGTTTTGCCCCCCGAAGACTGAAGTGAAGCTCAGTTGAAATGATTGACGTGAAACAAAGTGAGGGGCCAACAAAGTGAAAAAAGGAAAAAGCAAAGGGGAGGTCAGAGGACAGCGTCACCGTGGCCGCAATGACTCGGAGTTCTGACTGAAAACATTAGGGAAGCTGTGTGTGTGTGTGTGTGTGTGTGTGTGTGTGTGTGTGAGTGAGTGCATGAAGTCGGGTGAGGGAAATGTGTGTTGATGTGCGACTGGCAACGCACCAGACCAGCAG
>NW_027466139.1:1420000-1455000 GCF_046127955.1 Nelusetta ayraudi | reverse complement strand
GATAAGCGCGAGTCGACTTCCTGTTTGGTGAGGCGGGTCGCTGACAAGGTAAAAGTGGCAGCTTGGGTGAAGTTTTGTGCAGGGTTCGAGTTGACCACATCCAGACCCGGTCCTGCAGGTTCTGCAGGTTCTGCTCCACTGCGAGACCCACGCAGCTTCTGCAGCTGAATTAGGATGTGAACTGCAGCTACAATCGCACCATTTCCAATCAATGTGACCGGGGGAATTGAACCAGCATCCCTCTTGCTGGGGCGACACCGCTAACCAGCACAGCTCCATTCAGCCCCAGTAGGAAACTACAGCAGGCTGAGATTTGACGGCTGTTAATGAAGCAGGAGCAGGCTGCTGATTGGGTCAAATGTGTCAATATCTGAGGGCTTACTGTTGGGTGCAGTCCAGATCTTTCCACTTGGCTGATGGTTTTGCAAGTTTACTGGCTGACTGACCTACTCGGATTGCATTAGCGGTGTGAGTCATCGCTTTAAGGGTAAAAATGACGAGAGGCGGCTGGTCGAAGTGGGTTTGTCTTGGCGGCCAGGAGTTTAATGGATGTGGCATCTGGATCCAGTTGCGGCGCTGACAAACTGGATTAAATGTTCCGAGGTTGTTTCACCCTTAATGTTCGCCTCAACAGACCTGTGGAAGAAAGTGAAAGGCCCAGTTACTCCCCCACAGTAGATGTGAAACAGCTGCTCAGGCCCGGTTTTCAACAAACAAGTCAACAACGACAACCTACTGAGGCGATTTGACACAACAGACCAATCAGATGTCTTCACCACCAGTGGAGCCAGTCGACATCAATGCAGTCTAAAATCTTCCACCCCGATCTTCTGAGTGACGACTTGGACGGATGCTTTTGAAGGTGGAGCCACCACATAATGGGAAAGTCAGCTGTCAAACCAAACCGCTTGCTTTTTTTTTTAAGGTTAAAACATCCACTTGCATTCCTTTGCACCTGCCCTGCTCAGTGGGTCCAGAGCCACTGGTGCCTTTTCAGCAGCTCCTGCCAGAGCAGCGTGCTTCTTTGCAGGGTTAACCGGTCTTCCTCTCAGCTGTTTCCTCCCTGGGCTTTATGGGTTCCTGTGGTTTCTGGCTCGCTTTTCGATTCAAACCGCACGCCTTTGAAACCTCATTTCTCCCACCCTCCATACTCCGTGCTGGTCCGTGTGTGTGGACAGAGTTGTGCACGGCAGCCAAAAGCCGATCCACTCCCAACTTAGAATCCTCTGCTCTAGTTCACGCTCCCCCTCTTCTCCTTGGAAACCTTTACTTGGAGTTTAAGCGCAAATTTTCCTCGTAAAAAAAACCTGCGTTAGCTAGAATCACAGGCTGCGATGATTTGAGAGCAGGTACACACAGGCTGAGCGGAAACGCAAAGAGCAACCGACCTTTGGTGAGAGGCAGGAGCGCCGTAGAGTCCTTCCCGCTGCCCGCCTGCTCTTTTCCTTAAAACCCCCCTGACAAGTCTCCCAAGCTGCAGCGGTGCTGGGCCGTGGCTGAGGCTGCTGGGATGAAGAACACAAAGAGGAAACACCCGTTTGAGCTAACCGCTGCGCTAAGTGTGTCAGTGGCCGTTGTATAAAGTAATCGGCGTCCCACACAAAACCGCAAGAGGGGGGGAATAGAAGTCAAAGGAAGATACAGTATGGTGAGATTGGAAGTCAGTGAGGGAAAGTGCGACGCGTCGGCACGCCAGCCTCACCTCGGGCAGCTTTATGACCTTTGCAACATTAACCAGCCGTTAAAGCTGCTGTAATGTTGTTTATGGCTCCTGGGGAGGGATTCCCAGCGCCGGCTAATTGCTCTGATAAGGACCTGTGGTATATCTCGGGCACTGCAAGTATGCCAGTCGCAGTATAAACAACCAGTTCCAGAATTCGAGCGTCAACCTCTCCGAGACTCAACTCCTCAAAGACATTTTCTCCGTCGATTTCTAATAAACCGAAACACAACTCACAAACTCACAAAGCAGCGCCTTGTCTTGTCGCATTCGGTCACCCACGGAACGTCCATCAACGGTGTGACTAAAAATCTAATGGACAGACATAGAAGCGTGAACATGAATCACGACGCTTGCATTTCACCAGAAGACGCGTTGGCGTGAGGAACTCACACCTGGGAGCTGGAAGAGGGACGTGGCAGGATGCAGAGGACCGTATTTACCTGCTTCCTGTATATGTAAACACGCCGCGTCCCTTTCATATCCAGTCATCAAGGGAAGTTGCCGTGTTTACGCAAAGTGCGTGGCCTCACGCGCAGGGAGATGATTCATTTGGGCGCGACTGTCTTTTCATGTTTTTGCTAACCCTAACCCGAACCCTAACCCTGGACAGATAAGGTTTCAGGAGTGAAATCTCACTCGTCCAGTTTGCCAACATCCAGCGGAGAGAGTCTGAGGATGATTCAGTCCTTACCTAACTGAGCAGCTGTGACTGAAGGGTGGGGGGGGGGGGAAACGAAACAGGAAGTGACTGCAAGCCTTGCCTTGCTTGCCACCGCCAAAGACGTTAGCTTGGTACTGAGTTTTCGCGTTGAAAGTAGAACGAAGTAGAAATGTTCGCTGAAGGTTTTTCTCAGTCAACAGCAGAGTTTTTGCTCCCAAAGACAAGCAAACGTCTCGGCTCACCCTAAAGCTGTTTGGTCCAAAACATTTTTAACAACTGTTCATTCAGGCACGCTAGGCTAACTAGCTAATCGAAACGTTTTCCTAAAATAAAATGTCTACCAGGTCTGCTCATGTTTTTTTTGTTTTTTTTACGTTTCTCTCTTTTAAAAACCGCAAACATCTTTTAAATAGATTTCGTTTAACAACTTCACTGTTTTGTTTGTTTTTTGCAACGTCCAACTCACAGAAAACGTTTCTCTTCCTCCTTTTGCAGAGGGAGAGGGCCAGACGGAGGCAGGGTGTGGTCCATCCCATCCAGCTGATGCCCCTCAACCAGGAGCTGGCCTTTGTGACCTGTGCGGTCGTGCTGCTTGTCCTCCTCTCACGGATTATCTTTTCGCAAGACCCCCTTCAGGATTAGACTGTGGACAACCCAGTGGATGTAGCCTTCGGATGTGCATTTGTGGATTGTGGATTTTTGTTTTTGGGATCAAACTTTTTGCTGTATTTTCTTTTGGGTTCAGCCTGTGATGAGCTTCCTGCAGCCAACTGATGGGGGCTGACCACTTCTGTTTTTCCTCCACAGTGTCTTAGACCTTGTGCTGCAACCAAAGAGCCAGGATTTGCCAATCCCTGAGCCAAAGACACCTGTGGAAATTCAAATGTGCCTTGTACATTTACCAAGCAATGCCCCCAAACCAAAGCTTTGGGTTTTGCATGCGGTAGACTTAGGGTTGCCACCTCCTAGAGGTTCAAATCCGGGACATCTCGTGAAGTGCGGCCCGTATCAGTTCATTACGGGACAGGTTTTTTAGTTGCCAAATATGAGACAATAGCGTATTTTACGGGAGGGCTGGAAACCTATCTAGACCACAGACCTAAATCAAATGAGGTTTTGTCATTTTCCCTAAAACAAAACGGGACAAATTGTGTCCCGGGAGAGATTTTATGTTTCCCGGGACAGGTGGTGGGAAAAAAAAAAGAACAATTCTGGGACAAACGGGACGGGTGGCAACCCCAGGTAGACTAGTGGCCTGTGCCAGTTATTTTTTTTTTTTCTTCATTCGTCCAACATTTCTATCATACAGTCTTTGTGTATGAGCACTGTCTCAATAGTTGTTTTTCACAGCAATCCAACCATTAAGTTGTCTTTGTGTCGAAACACCAGCAGTTAGCCAGGGAAATGAAATTACACTGTGTTCCCAGTTTTCTACATTCCAGTCCACACGGCTTCTCAGGGTCTCCGGGTCGCTCGCTTGGGTTTACAGTGAACACTGCATTAACGTGTGGCTCCCACCCAGCAAATGGGAGGAAACAGACAGAGGAATAGAGGGAAGCGATTAGCGTGTCATACGTAAAGCACTCCTGACATTTTCGAGCACATTAGCTCTCCAGTTAGCAATCAGCGCACAACGTGAACATCCGTTGTCAGGATTCTTGTCCTTTTTTTTTTTTTTAAGGTACTATGATGAGGTGAAGCAACAAAATAATCCAAAAATATATGGGATGGAAATTTTAGTAAAAAAAAACAAAACAAAAAGAAGAAGACTTACTGAGCGAGAGGTACAAAAACCGATGCCCTCAACTCGCTGAGGCTGATGTATTAGTTTGCCATCTTTCATTTGAGGGAGCAACCTTTAAGTCAGTGCTTTTCCACCTTATTTGAGTTACGGCCCATTTTTTATTTTTTTTTATTTGAAAAAAATCCCATGGTATATTTTAATATTATAAAATGACACTTTTTAGCCTAATAATGACAATACGTGGACCTGTGTAGTGGCACACAAAGCTGATATCCTGTGAGGAATTGAAGGAGCAAAATAGAGGTATATTCCTTTTCAAGCACCGTCTCTTGACAACGGAATGTTATTATTATTTTTTTTTTTTACACCAATGAAGTGAAATTCTATCATTTTTCAAGGTACACTTGACGTTATCTCCTGGTACACTCGTGTGCCGCAGCACAGTGGTTGAAAAACGCTGCTTTAAATGTCTTCCTTCACGTTCAACAACTTCCTGCAGCCACACTGCACTCAGAGGGATAGAATAGAAGGACACTTGACTTCCAACTCTGCAACGATCCTACAACAGGTTCATCACCACAACAACACTTTGCTCCAGTCGCACTCAGCATTAAAACAGCCGTTTTGCACACTGGTCCTCCCCCTCCACAACCGCAGAACAAACTCTTCCGTTTACTCTTTTCAATCTTTCTGTCGCTCGGTCTTTTTCCAGCGTCTACTTTTTTTTTTTTTTACCGACGACACACGCGTTGACAAGGTTCACGTCATGCGTTTACTGGCCCGTGTGATTCTAAGCCAGCCAAGTTTTCTCAGGCTTGCCAGATCATTTAACTCCCCAGCAGAAGGACTTCTGGGCGGGCACCCGGTCGTTGTATTATCATCATATTATTATACAGTTCTTAATTACATGCTGGAGCAAAAATGGACAATTTTTTTTGGTTTGTTAGTTTGTTTATGCGATTGCTCTCAAACGTACCTGGAAAACCTACTGGAAATTGAACAGCATAAGTTTTAACAGCAGAAAATCTTGGCCCTAAATGGAAAAATGTTTTATCCCCGTTGATTTCCGCTCCCAGGGACTTCATCAAAAACATTAACAGCAAATCAGAGCGGCGGCGGCAGCGGCAGCGGCGGCAGTGCGACCGATAATCGAATTTGTCCAAGTGCGCGTGGGAGCCAAGCTGTGATGTTTGCACAGTTGTGCCAACACAAACGCTCGACACACAAGCTAAACATGTGCCCGATTACCATCGCTCATAAACGGCTGTCGCTGCCACTCTGGCGTCTGTAAAATCTCGTGTTGTGATCAGGTCGGGCCGCACGACCCCGGCAACGCGGATATTATCTGTTGGTGACACACGCTGCATCTTCAGTGCAAACACAGAGGGAGGGGCAGGGATAGCTAGCGTCAGTGCCTTCTGTCTGCGCAGCAGAATAATATCACAGTCGTACAGGGGCCACAAGCACCAGAAAATCATAAGCTGCAAACACGGATCGAAGAGCCGAGTGCAGAAACAAGCTCGCAGCAACAGAACATCCTCGACATTATCGGCACCGGAATCCCACTTGGACAGTCGGAAGTCATTTGGTACTTTTTCCAGTCTGATTTGATTTCATATCGCGGCCTTTGAAAGTTATTTATTTGAAACCCAGCTACGTCAATGTGATTGAGAAAGAGAAAATAAGTAAATAGTGTGTTTAAGAATAAGTGTATTTTCATTTCTTTTCAGGAACCTGATTGCTTGTATTGTGCCATGTAAAACCATGTAGCCTTATCTCCAGCTGTTGCCTGAGAGGGGCAAAAGAAATACTCAGCGACCAGTTCACAAGAAAGCGCTGACATTTGTAGATGGAGAGATATGTGGCATTCAGGTTTTTTTTGTTTTGTTTTGTTTTTTTTTCTTACTGACTCGCATCTTGAACAACACTGCGAGACTGCGCGTGTTTGAGCTTTACAATTGTATATGCGTATATGTTTGTACAAATGTACAGAAAGATGAGAAATGATTGGGTGGAGCTTTGGGGAAGCAGAGAAAGGAAATCATCTGCACAATTCTGAAGGATATGGTACAGCTGTAGCAATGTCCGATGTTGTTATTCTCCTCGGAATCGAACAATTGTTGCAATTGTTAATCAGCATGTTTAATAAAATGTTTTCACAAGTGATTAAAGTGTCATTTATTTCCTCACAGAACTTCACTGAAGTTGCACAGAGATCAGTCTTCATTGTATTGTGTTGCTAAATTAGCAAAGGATTAATCAGTTGACTGATGAAGTGACAATAAATAAATCAATGCAATTTATTTTTTGACATAAATATTGCCATATTGTCATAAAATAATTATGCTTAAAGACACACACACACACACACACACACACACACACACACACACACACACAAAAAAAAATAAAGAGTACAACATTTGGTGCGGCCGCATGGAAGTGAGGAGAATCCTGGGCTGATTGATGTTCGCAGCTGATGCTGATGGTCTCAAGCTGCCTCAGTGAAGGTGATCAGATCCCAATCCCAGGGAGTGCTTTGTCTTTGAACTATCCCATAATACTAATCCAAACACAAATACAACGCAAATACAGCACGCAGCACATGGAGCAGTAATGCACGAGTTACAGTTTGGCCAGATGTTGACTGGCCGGCTGCTGCTGTGACCAGTATCCTCCCAGTACAAAGTCATTTGAATGTTGATCATCTCCGCCTCTGCTCGCCACCCTGAATGTATCACATACCGCCACCGTATCAAATAAAAAAAAACAAACAACAACAACAACAACAAAAAAAGGCGGCTGGAGCCGTCTGTCAGCTGTGACTGGGCCAGGAGCAAACACACTCAGGATGCTGTGGTCACAGACCTCCAGTCCACTCTCTTCCTCCACTGACTCGCCGCCTTTGTGCGAGCGCCGCCGGTGGAAATGGACGACTCACCGAGGGAGCACACCAACCGAAGAGATCAAGCGCACAAGTCAGAACAAAAGAGAAACGACGCAGACAGATTGCTCCCTTGATCTTTTCTTCCTTTTTACGCTTTCAAGCTAAATGCGTCACACAAAATCTGTTGTCTCGCGCGCGAGGTTCACGTTTGAAATAAGGCCACAGGAGATTAAGTCGCACAGTGCTCACACCATTAATGAAAAGTTCATTTAGGACACGGTTTTGCAGTACAATAGTCTATCAGATTGCAGCAGTCAATCACGTGGTGTCCCTCAAGGCAGCTGCTCCGGTCCAGTTTTCTTTTAAATTTCTGACCCGACCCTAATAACTGAATATAATTCATGTCCTTCTTGTTTTTTCTATTAAGTGAAACAATAACTATTTCATTGTGAATGCTGTAAAAATGAGGGATTCATACAATTTCAAAGTGCTAAAATGAGTCTGCGGCTACGAAGAAACTAAATAAAACTGCCTCTTGATCCCTGGCGGTTCCTCCAACAAATGCAACCAATGCATATCTAGTAAACACCTTCTCTCAGTCAGAAGTGCAAAAAAACAAACACATTTCCAATTTTTCATCCTCGCAATACATCGGAATTGTTCTAATGTGAAAGTGTTGTAACGTCGTATGCACACGCGGGCTGACTCACACCCGTGAAATTCCTGCAACGTGTCTATTTCCAGCCCAGCCGCTTTGATGACTTGTAAACATGCATTAATGTTGTGTTGTTGGCTCGTGTCCAACGCAGACACGAGGCCGCCCAGAAAGACCTGATGTGCCGCTCGCCGCCATGAATAATGTACACAAAGACGTTTAATTTGGGCCTGACGACAGTGTGACCTGTCAACAAAACAACCCCGACACAATGGAATATTCACAGTGTGCTGGTGTTGTTATGTGTCTTTTTTGATCGGCCACGCGCGTAGCATCACAAAGCCTCTGCTTTCTTCTTTCTTTTCTCCGCTGAAAACAAAGAGTACTGCTACCTGACAATTCACCCCGGCCTGTGACACAAACCCACGTTTCAAGCCAAGAAAGAAAGAAGGGAAGAAAGGCAAAGTGAGTGAAAGAAGTGAACTGATGAGCCACATTGAAACTGCTGTGGTTGTTGTAGAAAAAAAAAAATGTGAGCGTCATGAGAAGTGAGTGTAGTAACGTCCAGTTATGGGTTGAGGCCTGTAATGTGTGCAAAAGGTTGAGTCTTAAAATAGATTGTCGTAGTAGTTCTGCTTTTTTCTGACGTTTTCTGCTCCGCAGAGAGCGAAGACACCACCGCCATGACAAAGGTCAAAGGACAGTTTACATCTTGAGTCCTTCCTCAGTTTTAAAAGTCCAGCGCTAAGGCTTCATTCTTCTTAGTGGCAGACTATTTATTTATTTATTTTTTGAAATGTCATTTTTATTATTTCATGAGCTTGTATTTGAGGGGGCGGTGATTTCAAAAGTGATTTTAGGAAGTTTGATGACACATGCCAGCATTAAAATAATAATAATAATAATAATAATAATAATAATAATAATAATAATAATAATAATAATAATGAAATGATCCTTGACTATCGCAGCTTGTCCCTTCCTTACCCCTCCATCCTCCACCTAAGCCCCCTACCCAACCCCAACCCTAAAGCCAACCCTAGTTAGCTGGAAAGTGAATAAGTGTTCCTTAATCCTCAATCTAAAGTGTTGCCTTTTTTTTTTTTTTTTTTGCCTGTGTGATAAAATCTGGTTTGACAGGAGATCATCTCTTTTTCTTTCCAGGGTCAAGAGATTCCTTTCGCATCCTCCATGACTAATACCATTTGGCCTGTGATTAGTTGTTTTTTTCTTCTGGCTGTGGGCGAACTTAACCCACATTGCCTTATTTTAAAAAAAGAATGGAGCACTTTGATGAGCGCTGCAAAACAAGTGTGTGAGCGTGTCTGTGTGCGCGCGCGTGCCTCTTATCAAACGACAGGACCTGCAGCGTCAGGCGCAGCATTTCAGCACTTTGGCTCAGAGTTGCATCAGCCGGTGCTGCATAGCAACGCAGCACTGCAGCAGCAGTGCTGCAGCAGCAGCGGCAGCAGCAGCAGCAGCAGCAGCAGCAGCAGCAGCCCAGACTACCGGAATCCGGCCAAGGTCCGCGGGCTGGATCAGCCCCACTGCAGCAGCAGCAGCAGCAGCAGCAGCAGCAGCAGCAGGGCTCCCAGCTGAAGACGGAGCAAACCACAATTTCGCCATCGTGAAACAACAGCCAGCGGCCGCAGTCCGGAGGGCAACAGAGAGCCAGTCACAGGCAGTTGGAGTCAAAGTGGTCCAGACTCATTTGAAATGATTCCACTGTAAACCCCAGTCGACCAACAGAGACCCTCAGAGGGATCAGACAGGAAGCAGATCCAAACTCGATCCAAACTGAAGCAGCCAGCGTGGCCAAAGAGAAAAATGTCAATTTTCGAAACACCTCCGTCCTCACCGGGACGGACAGCACCGCCGCCGGCGCCACCTACTGGTGTTTACCCACTAAGTAGGCCAAAAGCAGGAACGTCCCAGTAAGTGCAACAGATCACCAACGTGCCAATTTCACAGTCAGTGAATGGCTTCATTAATCAAACACACGGCGTGTTAAAGAGACAAGCAGCGAGACGACAACAGGAATGAGGTCTGTTTGCTCTGGACGACCCGGATCTGAGCCGCTGCTTATTTGGACTCGATGGAAGGAACGGACCTGGGAGCATTTCCTGTTGTTCTCATGTCCGCTGTCCTCTGAACTGAGATCAGCCAGGTCTGTTTCATTTGAAAGATCCTACAAAATCACCAGCATAAGTCTTGCCAACAAAAGTTAAAATCCCAGCGGGAGGCTGTAAACACAGGGCTAAATGTGACCTTAGCAGGAGCTCCGGAGAGGTTTGTTTTCGTGCTTCCTGGTTGCTCCACGACGACAGATTTAGACCTGAAAATGTGAAGATGGGGAGATCACAGAGACCTTCAAACTGCCACCGCCGCGCAAGCCACAGACGTGAGGCGCTTATTATGGTATTTATTGGATGTTGGGTGTTTTGACTGAATTAGACTCACAATGTGAAGGCGGTTGATCCTGTTAAGTCTCTTCTACTCCTTCAGGTCTCTTTGAGGACGACTGACAAACACGCCTGTACCAAACAGAGACGCTGCAGCGTCTCTATTAGTCAGTGCAGCCTGAAAACATTCACTGTTGCAGAACACACGTGCAGAGAACACAGCGACGTTGTCTTGCCTTGTTTGTGTTTGTTTTTGTTTTTTTTTTAACTTAAAAATAAAGCATTTAAAATCACATCCTTTGTGTTCAGTGAATTCCATCTTGTGAATGGTTATGCGAGGCACCGGGAGGGTGGACAGACACCTGCAACCAAAGCACTGAGCAAAACAAAGAAAAAATCATTTAAAAAAAAATAATAATAAAGGGAGTGCCTTGTGTCTGCACTTTTTCAACTTACAGTAAAAAAAAGCAGCTGGGAGTTATTGGAAATGATGAATTGCGTCGACTGAGAGCACTTCCTGTCCCGGCTGTCTCGTACTCAATTTTAACTTCCTGTTTACGGCTCCAACTCCATCTCACAGTACTCCTTCTTTAATAATAATAGAAAATGCGACACACAAACAGCCCACCGACTTTTCCCCTGCCCTTCCTGTCCCACTTCCTGTCCCACTTCCTGTCCCACTTCGACTTCCACGTGGACTGTCGCGCGCTTTCAGACAAAGACTGTCAGCGCCTTGGAAAGCAGTTAAAAAGGTGCCGACGTGGAAAACCATGCGTCTACTTCAAATTAATAATGTGTGTGTGTGTGTGTGTGTGTGTGTGTGTGTGTGTGTGTGTGTGTGTGTTTCCCTTCCACAAGGGAACACGTTTGGCTGCTGAAAAAGTAACAAAGGTCCCTTTGTCTTGTAGTGTACCAAAGGGAGGGGGGCTGTGGTGGGGGAGTTGCTGGGTGAAAATTAGTCACCTCAAAGTCACACACAGACGCCGCAGTTGTTTTGAAATCCCTCCATGTGCCCGCTTCATATTTGAGCCAGCGAACTGTTGAAAGCCCTCGCTTACGTTTCCATCCTAAGTGGTGTTTGGCAAAAACGCTTTGAAAACGGAGGCGCTGTGTTTGTCTTTCCGGCTGGGTAAAAGTGAGGTCAGGAAGTTTGGCTCAGTTTATCACTGAAGAGCTGCTCAATAGTTTCCCCTCCCGCTGCATTAAATGCATCTGAAATTTCATTTTCGGTTGTTTGTTTCTAGATGGCTGCAGTGGGGAAGTTTGTTGCAGGAGCCGTGCCCCCGTTGACTCTGCGCCCTGCGGGTTAATGACAGGTTTGCCTCGCTGAACATATAATGGTTGGCAGTAAACAGAGCAAAGACATCAGCCGGTGACTCACGGAGAGATTTGGAGCTAACCGATGCAGTTGAGTTGAACAAATAAAGAGGGGAGCTTAAAATGTGATTAGAATGCATGATAAGGAGAGCACCAAGGGGGCGCTGTGCTGTCAGCGCGTCTCAACAACATGTCTGTCGAGGACAACGGGAATGCGGCCTCGTTCTGTTTGATGATCACGTTAAATAAGGCATGATTATGATCCGCTAATTCTAATCCCACTTCCAAAAGCTAATCAGCTGTCACTTTATATATTGTTCTCATCTTCCTCTTCTTCTTCTTCTTATTCTTCTTCTTCTTCTTCTTCTAAAAATACAGCAAACAAGAACACTAATGATAATAGGACGCTGCTTCACAGGCTGCACCGCTGGTTGCAGAATCAAAAGGTTTGAGAAAAAAAAAACAACGGTATCAAAGCCGCTCTCTCACCTCGGGCAACTAAACAACTTTTACCTTTGAAATTGATTTTTTTTCCGCTGAACTCTGGGAAAATGGCGAGCGCGAGATCTACCTGATGAAAGTGAGGGGTTGAAAGGCTTTTGGAGCGTCCTTGATGCGATTTCTCTTCTTTTATTTATTTTTTTTCTGAAACTTTTATTTATGTTGCAAACACGCTCGGAGGGTCTGTGTTGCAGAGCGTTGCATTTTACTGTGCCGTTGCCTCCCTCTCAGCTTGCTTTGTGTTGCACTATATTGTACTGCTAAAATGCGTACATAGGGCTGTTAAATACCTCCCTCACTCCAAAACATCTGCTTGGTTTCATTTCTGTAACACGGAAAAGCATGTACCTCCCCGTGAAAGATGTTCTGGTTCCGTTTTCTGCGGCTGACAATCGTTTCCCGACCGCCTGAATCGCCAAATGCGGGCGCGCAGTTTGGCCGACATCAAGCCCAAACTGCAACAGTGCGCCGCTGCATGGGAAGAGGCAGGTTGGCCTGTCGAGGGGGTCCCTGCTGGCAGGCGACACTAACTGCTCAGAGTCAGTGGAGTTTGGGGTTCGTCTGGAAGACGTCGTGAGCCTGAACCAACACGGCGATAGTTGCCATATAAACAATCCAACCACGGCCGAGCATTCTCAGGCTTCCGGCTAATGGAGGAGAATCAGGCAAGAATTAAAAGATTAGATCGCAACAACTACTTGCTCAGAGACAACAGGAGGGCAGTAGGCTTGTCATTCGAAAGGAATGCGTAACTTCGGCCTCTTCTCAAAAAATATTTTTAAAAAAACCAAAATGGATTTATTCAGATTCATTTCTTCACTACGGCAACGATTCATCATAAACAAAAAAATCGTTTAAGCGATGCCTTCCCCCTGTCAGTGCAGACTAGACCCTATGCTAGCAGATGCTGTATGCTAGCAGAAGTACATGAGTTCCTCTTTATCACATCACAACAGCCCCACTGTCCTTCATATTCACTGCCAAAGCCTCGTCTTCGGTTTGATAGCATTTACACGTCACCATTGCCCGCCACAGAGACGAGCGAATAGTTGCAAAAATAAAAAAACAACTTAGTTTAGCTAACTTTAGCCTGTGACGCTCTTCACTTACGTCACACAGAATTCTGTTAAATGTGGGTTCATTAGGATGACCAACAGCTCTCTGTGAGCATCAGAGCCCCTTCGGAGTGAAATTATGTTGAAAACAACAGCAGCGCAGCGCAGATTGACAAACAGCCACGCGGTTAAGAAGGTTTCTGCACACAAACAACAAACCTAAGACAACATTTCTGGTTATTTTAGAAGGCGAGTGGTGTTTTTCTGTCTTCTCGGACAACTTGATCAGCGAGTCTTTGTCCGGTACTGTTCAATCTTTGCAGTCTCTGCTTTGTAGGACCTGTATTGACTCGTTGTTTCCGTGAACCCGCTGATGCTGAGGGCGCGTTTGTTTTTTTGTTTATGTTGTTGTGGTTTCAACCCCGGCTGTTTTGATCTCTCGGTGTTTTAATGCTGCATGTGAGCTTTTAGGCAAGCGTTTGAGCTTCCTGCGGTTATACTACATGTGTATATTTATACAAGGCAGACGTGGGTCACAGGAGGAAGAGGCTGAACAAGGTTTCCTCTGACTGGAGGGGATGGAATTGCATGTCGTGGGTGGGTTACTATTAATGCTACTATCAGTCTATAAAGTATGAGAATGTTCAGAGAAAGGGAAGATTAGAATAGAACAACTTTACTAATCTCACTTTGGGGAAATTTCAATAACTGCAGCAATGGTAAAGTACAAAAAAGATGGAACATTATATTAATTGAATAGAAATAAAGAAATGAAATATCCAAAGCATTTAAAGCTCATCTGTTTGTCTGTTCGAGGCTGCACTCGCTGCTCTGTGCAAAGAGAAAAATGTGAAGATTTTATTTTATTTTATTTTGCGAGCCGGCTGATTCTAAACGGCCAACGTCAATAAATGCCTCATAAGGACCTATTCAGAATTGATGAACTCCTGCACTGTTGGAGGGTCTGCTGGAGGCGGGCTTCTATTCAATTGGTTCGGCCTCTGAAGGTTTTCATTGACTGCAGAGACTGAGGCAGTTGGCCAGACTGTTTCCAGAAGCAGGTGGCCTTGCCGGGCTTTGTGTAAAAGCTGAAACCAACCTTTTTGCTGAAACACTGATGTCACAGCTCTAAACCCCGCACCCCGCAGCAGGGAGGTTGTTTTTTTTGAAGACGGCTTCGTGTAGCGATTTTTTTTTTTTTTTTTTTTTTTTCAAGAGTGCTTTCAAAAATGTGCGGTTTGAAAAAAAAAAAAATTGTCTCCATGGAAACGGCCCATAAACAAACTTACACACACTCACGCAGACACAGGGAGAACATGCAAAGTCTACACAGAAAGGCACCGGGCCCAGAACTGAACCTGCAACCTTCTGGCTGTTGCATTGTCATTTCTTTGAGCCTCGTTTAATACCAATTTTAAAACTTTTTACCAAGAAAAGCTGCAAGTTGGAAAAAAGCATTTTGCAATAAAGCAGAGAAAGAATGCCGGATGTGTTTCTTTAACTCTTCAGCAGAGCTGAAATATAAAATAAACAATGAGAAGGAGTCGTTTCTGATGTGGAAGCGGCGTCGCCTTACAGTCAGGTCAACCACATCTGAGGCACCCCACCACCTCACCCCTCCCCCCTCCCCCAACCGATGGCTCTCGGAAAATGTGTGTCACCGAACCGAGCAACAAACTGTATGTTTACATTAATGTGAGGAGAGGTCTCTGCTCTCCGTGCTCTCTGCCTTCACATCATCGCCTCTGTGTTTCTCTGCTTCTATTCTTGTCGCCGTGTTGGGCTCCTCCTCCGCAAACACAAGCAACCTGCGTCTCGGCCCGAGCGGCGCTCCGCTGATGCAACTCAAGTGTGACACATCGACAGTATCGGACAATCACCTCCTGATTAGGAATCAGAGCCGGCGAGTGGCACCGCCCTTCCACCCTCAAAACCCACCCAACACACATTGCAACAACTCCAAAACGCTGCGGTGGACAAGCCGTGACCTGCGCATTCAGGAGACTGTAACGTATTATAATAACAAAGTCGCATTACAACACATGAATCAAATACTGGGAACTGCTTTCCTGAGTGAAGCACCGGGCGGAGTGGCGGCAGCAGCTGCTCTAAACCTCTGCTTTGGGAGTCACTCTGACCTTGCAGTGATGTCTGGAATGTAGTTCCTCATATTCTCATAATGTGGCGTTATTATTTCACGCCACTGGTCACTAGGGGGTGGCGCAGTCGCTGCGTCGTGTGTTTGATGCGTTTCGGGTGGGAGGGGGGGCAAAGGCGTGGCGGCGTTCACCTCCAAGCTCTTGGTGACAGACGTCCAAACCACAGGCACTCATGTTAAAGGAGCCAAAGCAGCCAAACGGCTGGGTGCCAGTCAAGCGGAGGTGGCGTAAAGTCAGACGGAGGGCAGCATGCAGAGAAGGAGTCAGATCGGCGACATTGTTCTATAAGCCAGAAGCTCAGGAAATCTCCAGCCTGGTGACGTAACATGACAGCAACCTATTGGCGAACTTTGCCAAAATGACGAACTATCCCTTTAAAGGCCTGACAGTGTGTAAAAATAAATTTTACTTCTGCTTTCTGGTGATGAAGTGTAACAAAAAATACATCCAGGACAAATTCCTTAACAAAAAAAAAAAAAGTCCTTTCTCTACTTGTATCTCTGACACCTTGTGATGTCACAAAGGCATCTAATTCCCTCTGGTGGTGGTCAGTGACAACACTCAGGCGTCTTGTTTTTGTCCCCTCCCAGCGTGCGGTACGTCCAAGCGTTGCTTTCCGCAGCGCCAGGCTGCAAACAGAGCGCTAACTATGCAGTTGTTGTTGTTTTTTTTTGGATCATTTGAAAAACAAATGAAAATCAAAATGGTTCGTCAATCATGCGTACGCGACAGCAGGGGCTTTAGAGCCGCTAAAGTTGAGGCACAGAAGTAATAATCTGAAAATGGCTGTGCTGTAGAACCTCTGAACAGGGGTTCCCCCTGACTCCAGGGGGTGGAGCTGCTCACAGAAAATGCTACGCTGTTGCACAATCACTCAACTCTTGCTCACCTTAAACCTCCAGGTACTTTCCTCCCGGATCCCTGTCAACAACCTCCAGGGTTGCCAGATCTGTGTTTTTTTCTTTGTCTTTTTCATTTCCCTGTGTTACTGAGCCACATTCCACATGCTGCCAGAACTACAATGTTTGGCTTGTGCACTTAGTTTGTACTCTGTTCACTGTATAACATCCTACATTAAAAAAAAAAAAACTCTTCTGTATTTTCAAATCTCTAAACCTAAATCAAACTGCCGCCGGGACTGAACAGGAGTAACCAATGCATGACTGCCACACACACACACACACACACACACACACACACACACACACTCATAGACTGTGATTCAGTCTTCTAGGAATCCTGGAATCTTCTCACAGAGGGTTGTTTGTCATCTGGGTTCCTGGCAGTGGAGATAAGGTCAGTGCATCTGGCTACCTGTGCTGCTGCTTGACTTGGTTGAGGTCAGCCCTGCTAGGGTTGCTCAGGGCTGACACCCTGTGTGTGAGCTGCCGGGGACAGGAAGTGGGAGGGCAGGGCGGGTCGTAACTTTTCCCAAGACGGACTGCATGTGCTCAGTAGCTGGTCTGCTGTTGACCCCACTTTCCTCCAACAACGCAGCGGCGCCGCAAAACGCAGATGAAATATTTCGCTTCACTCCGATCTGTCGCTTGAAGGGCAATTTGGTTTGCAGCAGACGACATTCACAGACACATTTAAACAAGACATACACTATATAAATAAAAAAAAGAGCACGCAGGGCACACCAAAAGGAAAGGAAAGAACGAGGCCTCCAGTCAAAAACATGTTTAGTAAAAACCACATAAATCAATAAGTTGAAATAGGTAAGAAACAAAAGGAGGAAACGGCAACAGTGATATTATCTCCTGCTGCTCTCTGTGGCATTCAGAGCCCATATGGAGAGCGGCACCAAGGAGAACTTGGACCTGTCCTAGGCTGGGCCTGGTTAGCCGGGCACCAGAAGGAAGAGGCTTATACTGATGGAACAGAAGATGAGTGTCTTTGTTTCAGATGGATCTTGCTCTCTTCAACACTTGAATGTTTAAAAAAAACCTCACCAAGACGACTGAATTGAACCCCAGCTACTTTTGAGGCTACACACACACACGGACGATCCTCCCGACGGAGTTCTTGTCCTGGTCAGAGGAGATGATGGATTCAGTAAGAGCACCTTAAAACATCTTCGTCATACTCCTGTCTACCCTGAATCTTGTGGGCTTACTCAGACAAAAGAGGCGTTGCTGGCTTTATTTACACATGCAGGTCACGGCCTCATCTGGGCTGCAGGCCCAGTTCACCTTCAACCGGCGCGGCTGAAGACGTCTTTTCTGCTCCCTGGGTGTCTCTGCTCACAGGACAGAGGGGTGGGGGTGCGGGGTGGGGGGTTAGGGGGGGGGGACAGATCATCAAACAGATAGCAGGAGTGCAGAGAACAGACTGTGCCCAGATTCTCAGCTGAGTGGAACACATATCCCATCCGGTAACAGACCAAAGACATCTTGCTGTGTGGTTGCCAGAAGTGTTGACTTTCACATGGGGGGGAATCTCGGCGATCTGGCAGCCTTGTTCCCAAACTCCAGATTTATAGCACAGCCAGAGGCCCAATTGCCGCTTTTACTTTGATAGTCGCAGTCACATTCGTGAGAGAGAGACAGAGAGCGCCATGGCTTCAATTACAGCATGCAGCGGTGGAAGACCTTTCAAGCAGGACATCACAGAAAATACACCAACACCCCGAAACCCAAATGATTCTAACGAAGAGATAACTAAATGAACGTGGCCAGATCAGCTATCAGAAGTCACCCCTTACCCATACTGTGTAGCAATACACATAAATCACAAGCGAGTGCCTCTTGCTACAACCAACGACTGCCAATGGTGGCAGTCCTGAAATACCCTCAGCTTCAATCGCACCAATCAGAGACCCAGCTGGGGCTGGAGGAAGAGGAGCGAGGAGGCCATTGAATGGAGGGATTTGAGGGCTCAGTTGTGAAGAGGAGATGAAAGGCTGCTCCTCTGAGCTGAAGTGGGATCAGCGAGGACGTGACAGCAGCACTGGAGAGCAAAGAACATCAACCAAGGCCAAAGAACACCAGCCAAGCAAAACTGCTGGTGTCAAGTCGACAACCACGGTGGTGGAGCCACTGCAGTAACAACACCAGCAGGCCGGATCAGAACCACCAAGAACGGGTTTCTGTAATTGACCCCAAAAAGAAATGAAACGTCACAGAGTTTATTCAGACCTTGAGAATGAACACCCCAAACTCCCACTCGGGCCAAAACTCCCGTCGCCAAAATGAACCAACTGTTTGTTTGGTGTTTCCCTGTTGTCCGCAGAGCAGATGTGCACTACAACCGTAATGAAAACCAGAAACCCAGGGGCAGAAAACTCTGTGTCAGTTGTGGCTAAATGCTCGGCGATGGAATTCATAGTTTTGCCCCCCAACTGGAAACTGGCTAGCTGCTGTTCTCCGTCTCCACTTTCTCTTTCTGATTCGTTCAACCTGCGTCTGTGCCGTTGCAATGAAAACCTTTTTTCCACGTCGTTCTGTCAGATTAAAATACACATTTTGTCTCACTTCTTCTAAAAGACGACTGCAGACAGCGAGTGTTGCCAACAGCATCTGCATTTTTATTTTCTGTTGATGCTGGAAACTGAAAACTGCAACAACAAAAAAAAAGAGCAGACGGCCCTTCGCGTGTCTTAGCCTCAGTTTAAAGGCCGACAGGTTTGCAGCCCCGCAGATCAGCGAGCTGGGCACCTTGCAAGCGCCCCTCTTTGTCAAGGTAAGATCAAGGTAAACTGCTTATGTCAGGGCTTCCCAGACTTTTCCACGCCATGGCCCCCAAACAGCATTAGCATCTCGCCCGGGACCCCTTTTGCAAACCAACAGACATTGTTACTGAAAAAAAAGTATAATTTTCTTTTTTTCCGTCTTTTAGGTTTGCGGGTAAGAGTTGGGTTAGGGTTGTAGTCAGCGCTAGGGTTGTAGTTGGGGTTGGGGGTGGGGTTGGGGTCTGGAAGTGGGGAAGGACCAGGTCTACCCCATCTGATATGATATATTATTGTTGATTATATTTAATAACAATCATTAAACAATAATTAGGTTATATCTGTTAAAAAAATAATAATGATCATTAAAGTATTATTTGATCATATTATTCATCCATTTATTAATTGGCAATAAGAAATTCCACATTCATCCACAGCAGATGAAGGCGAGGCAAACGGAACAGAAAGGGCCAAACGAGTGCTGTCAACCCAAAGCAATTGGTGAAACAAAGAGATTCCATTTAAAAACAAAAATCATAACATCAACTGAAAGAGTCTCAAAGCAACAAGAAAAAGCCTCACTAAGCTGCTCCAACTGGCAGAAACAAATGCATGGACAGCAGCCCAACTGGAGCCAGTGTCAGTCCAACGGAAGGACTTGACCTTGAAGACTCTCCCCAGAAGATTCAACCACTCTTCACTCTACTCCTCAAGGGAGCTTCACACCTCACGTGCTGGCAGGGCTCAGGTTCCCTCTACTAGCAGAATCAGCACCTCATTGATAATCAACAGCTTTTGTTGAAAAAAAAACAACACCTTGCCAATAGTAGCTTTCCAGAAGTGAAGAAGCCTTTCACAAGAACAAGTACAGTTGTCCCATCTTAACCCCTCCTACCTCCCACCTCCCACCTCCCCTCTCCACATCCAGACAGGGCACCATCATTGGCTGCTATAGATCACTCCACTGCTGGACCAATCACAGCCATGCAGCAGGCTGAGTGAGGCGCTGGCTTGCAGCGGAGGGTCAAGGCCCGGGCCCTCGCAGCCTATTTCCTGTAAATTCCAACACAGCTTGTTTACGCTAGGAGCCTCCCTTACCATAGAAACGTACAGTGCGCTTCCTGCTGCATTTCCTGCCCTCTAAATGTTACACACTGGCTCTTTGTCACGGTGAATTAATCCCACCAGTTCTGAGGCGGTGTCTACAGAGCATAAATACCATTTCGGCATGACACCGCTGCGCAACGCGGCTCAACACTTCTCATCTTCTGCTCTTTCCCCCCCCTCCCCCTCCCCCTCTAATGCGTCGAGCATAATTGTTACCACTTCCTTGTGTCGCACTCGTCAGCCGTGAGGAACTGTTGCCGGAGGCTCTGAACTCTCCCAGCCAATCACACACCTGTTTTCTTTTTGTTTTTTCCCTCGCCACGACGACTCACCGGACATTGGCTGAGTGGCAGATGACTTAGTGTACCTGTCACCGTGGCCTCGTTTGATTGGCCGGGCTATTCTTGTCCAGATATATAAAGGCAATGCGTGCTGTTGCTCTCCGCTCTGGCTGAGAGCGGGAGGCAGAGTGAGGGGGGTGGGGTGGGGTGGGGTGGGGGAAGACAGGGGAGGACGGGGAGGGCTTGCAGAACCTGAAGTTCCCATGACTTTTATAGGGTGATCAATCATGTTGTGAGTTGAATCGTGCCGTTACAAGAGCAGACAAAGTGAGAGAGAGTGAGGGATGAAGTGATAAACGGCCGCCGTCGCCGTCTTCAAGCTCTGCTGAGCCTCTGCGTTGTCCTGCTCAAGGAATCATGGTCACTGCAAACGGGGAAGAGCAACTCTTAGCTGCAGAGTGTTTCTGGCTTGTAGAGAGAGAAACTGAGTGTGACTTGTTTGAAGGCAGGCAGGGCAAAGGGAACCGTTTTAAATCCCTTTTTTTTCACCATTTGGACGGACTCGACTCTCCTCTGTGCTTTTCTCTTCCGGTGCCGATCAGTTTGCGACCAGCATTCTGAAATAAAAAATAAAAATAAAATAAAAAGTCGCCCTTCCTTTGAAATGCTTGACAAACACGTGGTGCAGTACCACCGGTTTTTTAGCGTTTTGTCTTGTGTGCGCATTTTTATGTTTTCTGTGACTTGCGACATTTCCCGATGACGTCACGTTGAACTGAATGTGAGTGTGTGACTGGGCATTTTCACATTTCAACACGTCCTCTTCGCCTGAACACGAAACCCTAAACGGTGTTGCGTGCATGTCCTGCTGTGTAGCAGGCAGCAGGCAGAATGCTGCATGTGTGCCCACTTGGCAGCAAGAAACATCTGCTCCTCAGACTGTTGACGAGAGTCAAAAAAAAATAAGAGAGAGAGAGAGAAAGAATTCCAGGGTTGCATGAGGTGAGTCACTGGATGTCTCTTCAATCCTAGGAAGCATTTTGGGTCAGGCACCTCCTAATGAACTGTAAAACATAAAAATCACCTCGTGACTCACTGGATTTCACTCTCAAATCTTCTCACGTCTGATGACATTTGCAATTACTGTTACAAAAAAGCTAAATCAAAAAGACTCCTTAGAAAAGTCCTCATGCTGCGACGGTCTGCCGAGGCCTCGTTGCCTCCGGTGGACTGCAGGACCAAAACCAAGGATCGGACTAGATTTGCACTCTGTGCGTCTGTGCGTCCCACACCCCGGACGCACAGCCTCTGTGCTCGGCTCCTTTTTAAAATAGCCGACTGTGTGAAATGTGCGTGGCGCATGTGCGTGTGCGCCAGTCGCGTGTAAGCGGCCGTGCACGTGTCGAGCCAGGGTTCAACTCGGGTACGCTCGCTGTCATTTTCAGAGAACCTTTCAGAGAACAGAGAGGGAATCAGTTCGGCACGACGAGCGGTTTTGCTGCGACCTGGGCAGCGAAACCCGGACATTGCTGCAAATATGATTGTGACAAACGATGACGCTCACTTCACTTCCTTCACTTTGCAGTCCCATGTTGGATGAAACTAACGTGAGTCACGGCCATGTCACATTTTTTGGTCTTTGTGCTACGGAGATTTTTTATTTATTAATTTATTTATTTGTTTTTATTTACTCACAGATTCTGCATGTGGGTTATTTAAAAAAAAACACACACATTTTATGTCACTGTTAGAGAGCAGCCATAAGGTCACACTTCAGGAGTGTGTGTGTGTGTGTGTCACTCGGTCTGCGGCGCCACCAATCAGGCGAGCGCGCTCTGACTCTCATGTGTACATTACCGACGTAAACATGTTCCACTTTTACTTTATTTCTCTTTTTCTTTCTGCTCTTCCTCTTTATGCGAGCTCTCTAGAAATACGTGCGTTGGCAGCACAACCACAGCCACGTGATGTCAACGGCCGCATGCTCCGAGCTCCTTGAGAAGAGGCAAACTTCACCAACTCCCCGCATGTGATGACACTCCTGCCACTTCTATCGGCTGTCTTACTACCGTCGTCTGCTCCGGGTTTGCACATGCGTGGAGTCCATCGCTTTGTGATGTCACAAAGGGCAGTGACGCCTCTTCCTCTCCCAAACAAAGAGCTAAAGGTGCTTTTTGTGTTTTCTTGCGTGTTCAATTGTGAAGGGCTGCAGGCCAGACAGCAAAAAAAAAACAACAATGATCTGATACTGACTGTAACATGAGATGTTCAACCGTCCACTGTGTAATTTCCTTCCTGTTAAAACAATGACCCAAAACTGAAAAACACTTAGCACTAAATATACTATTGATGTATTATCTCTTTATTATTAGTTCATAATAGTCCACAGTGTGACGTCCAGGCCGAGCCCACGAGTCCGAGCTGCCTTATCTCAGCCGTCAACCAGCTGAGCATATCGCTAACCACAGTGCACCTGTGGTTACGTGTGTGTGTGTGTGTGTGTGTGTGTGTGTGCGCACGCTTGGCAAGACATGCCTGGGCATATACTGAGTCAGTGCTGCACACCAGGCCTCAAATACTGAAATAACTGCGCCACAAACACACAAAGAACACAGACACTCATGTCAGAGTTTGTTAGAGACACAATTCTCTCTCTCTCTCTCTCTCTCTCTCTCTCTCTCTCTCTCTCTCTCTCTCTCTATGCAAGGTCAGCGTCTCTCTGCCATCAGACTGAGCAGAGCCACTCTGCCATGTTTAGCATGTGACAGAGTCGCAGGCACAGGATCATAAAATACCGGGGGTTGGAATATTAGCGACAACTCCTCCATGTGAGGACTTTAAATGATTGTAAATGATTGTATGAATTAAACAGGAGGACCAAAGGTGTTTGAGCTGAACTCTGAGCTGCTTCTCTCGTCACTCCCAGGAAGCCCTGTGGGTTTGTTGGGGTTTTTTTTTTGGCGCATCCATCACAGTACCGTAGACCAAAAGAGAACACAAAACAACAAAAAAAAAAACAGCTGTACCAACGTCACATCCTCGGTAGCGCAGGAAGCTGCAAGAGCGGCGTTCACGCGGCAACTTGACCCACCGAGATGTCAACGTTTGATTTCGTTCCACCCCAAAGCGGCAACAAACCCTTTAAACACGGCGCTGCCGTGGATGAAGCACCTCTCGTCACGTGTGGCACATCCTCATTTCTACTTCTGCATTCCTGCGGCAAGGTAAGAAATCTAAGGAAACTGTTTGGGCCTTTTTTTTTTTCTTCTTTTGACGTGACAAGAAGTCGATGCAGTGAGGTGGGAGACTCTTTTGGAAAAGCCAACAAAGATAATATACAGCTGCCCTCCACACAGCGGTTGGTGCTGTCTCACCACACGACTGTGAAGAGTTTGACCAATCAGTGGTCGGGCCGAGGACTCGGCCAGCGCCGTGCGTACTGGGAGATACAACAACCCATAACAAATGGGGGGGGGGGGGACACATGCGCCGACAACAAGAGAGAGCTTGTTTGAAGTTTCCATTGGCTGCTGGAGTTGCCGCCCGTCTTACAAGCAGGATTCACTTCTGCTGCACGAAACAGAAGCAGCCTGAGATTTATAGGCAGACAAATATAGCTTCACTCCTCCCCTCACTCACTCACTTACTCACCACCGGCAAAACACACACACACACACACACACACACACACACACACACACACACACTAGGTGCTTTGCAACAACTATTATCTATTTCTTAGCCTGAAGCCTTCAGGTTCTTGCCGTTGTTGCTGCTCTTGTGTCGTGTTGCTTGGAAATGGTCCCTTTGTGACGTCACAAAGGGGGCGGATACCCCTCCGAGGTCGGTGACAACACTGCCGGACTGGTACCTCTCTCAGGGAGTATTTTTTTGTCTCCTGCCAGACATGTGGACGGTCCAAACAAAGCCGCCGCTGCTGAAAGCTTCGCAGCAGGATGCAAACAGAGGGCTAAATAAGGTATTTTCTGGACATCTGAGCAAGTTTTTTTTGGGGGGGGGGATTAATTAACAGCACAGGGAAGCTCTGTAAAACTTGTTAAAAGCTCGAGAATAAAGTTATTAATTGAAGGGGAGCTTTTTTCTATTTTTTTTACCTTACAGCCTATTAGAAATAATAACAGAAAGAAAGTTTGCAATTAAGAAGAGAGACCTGGTTTCTTATGCCTGTGCCCGTCACATTTGGCTTTAAACAACATTTTCGAGGAAAGCCGACACTGTTGGGTGGCAGGTTGTTTATCCGTCAGGTGTGTCTTGCACCAATATTTGCTTCTGATGGCCTGTGTTGTCTGAAGAGTTTCTACATGGACTCGAGACTGCAGAGAAAAAAGTTTTTTCCCTCCGTGAAGCCCAAATCCGAAACCTTTCGTAACTTTTGTAAAAAAAAAAAAATCACGATAACATGACTCAGCAAAAAAATAATTCCTTCATCTGATGAGTTCCTGGCTATCAAAGCAAGACGCATGACTGATTCAAATGAACTAAAAATGATTTAAGGGACAAAGCAGAAAGTTGTTTCCAGGTTACATGGACGAGGCCTCGGCTCCGTCGTGCATCTTGGGGGTTTTTTTATTTGATGTTTTTTATTGAACTTTTTTTTCTCGGAGGCTGTTTTTTTGACAGCAGGAATTCACCTCTGGCCAGCTCCCGGCTGAGTGCCACAGTTCTTCTTCCTATCCCAGCTGTGAGCTGCTGGCTCCCTCCATGCCTTCACAGTAACCACGGAGAAAACAGCAGCAAGTCCTCTGTTCGCAAAGGCCATTCAAAGAAAACACACACGAGAGGGAGGAGTGATCCACCCAGGTCTGATGGGCGAGCGGGGGGGTTCTGGTCCTCCAGCTCAGAGAGCGCTCAGCTGAATGCAGCAGTTATCTGACTGGATGTGGGGTGTGGGCTGCTGCCTCCACACTGACTGAGAGGGAACGTCCTGGCGGCCTCCGAGTGAAAACTCTTTCTCCAGTTAGCGGTGTGTCAGTCTATTAATATAAGAGAGCGAGAGCGAGAGCGAGAGCGGGAGTCTCCCCCCCGCCCCCACTCCTGCCTCCTCCCTATCATTCCCACACGCTCCACTGCACTTTACAGTCAGCACACTGTTTCAAATTAGCCCAAGCATTCGGCTCTAACAGATAATAATTTTATTTATTACCCCCGCCGCCCCCGCAGGGTCTGTAGAAAGAATGGTAAAGAGAAAAGAAGGAGACTGCATCATACTTCACACGAGCGGCAGCGATTTCAACATTAACAATCACCATCACCCGCCCCTCTCCACCCACATCCTCTCCTACTTGTCTTCTTCCTGAGAACTGCCACTCCTCAGTGCTGCGCCACCTCCTCTCTCCCTCCGCCACTGGCCCAACTGGAGTTCAGACCTCCTGAATGCCTCCTTCAGCTTTGACTCATCCACCGAGTCATCTTATAGGAACACAGGACATTCAAGTCTGTCCAAACCTCAGGAGAAATCCATAGACTCATCTTCTAAGAAATCTAAGAAATTTTCTCAAGAAAGTTTCAGAGAAGAGAAAAACAAAAAAAATAAACTTCAAGCGCAGATGATGAGATAAAAGAAAGAAGAAAAAAAAAAACGCTAATCCTTTCAACCAGCATTTGCCCTCTTGGCAAACTGTTCAGGGGTCAGCGTCCCTCGCTGCCGTCAGACCTCAGAGGTCTGAGTGGATTTATTGCGTTTGACGCCGCCTGCGTTTGGGTTTTTTTTATGTTTTCGGGGGGCCGTGCGTCGACTCTCACACCTGGTTTATGGGTTCACGCGTCCTCGCTGCATGGACTGACTATCAAATCACCGGCTTGTGCAGCGTTTAAATCTGCAGCCTTCGCCTGTAGAGGAGGTCCAACTGCAGCGGCAGCTTTCAAAAAGCCGAGAGGCGGCGGTGAAGTCAGCAGACGAGCTCGACCACCGGCAACACACACACACACGCACACACACACACACACACACACACACACACACACCTATTGGGCAACACAGGCAGAGGAGGAACTTCATATGTTTTTGTTTTTTTTGAAGGTGTGAATCAGACAAACATTTACTGGAAGCGGGAGGAGGGCAGAGGGGTCGGAGTGAACAAAAGGCACAAAATGGAAGATCAGCTGATCGGCTCATTTCACAACAACTGTTTTACCAAGAAAAAAAAACAGGGCTGCCTTCCCGTGTGATTCCGGTTTAGGACTATAAAAGAAAAAAAACAATGTTGACAGGAAGCCTCGGGGGGAGAACAAAAGCCCTTCATCAAGAAGTAAGGAGCAGAGCAGACGCAAAGCGCGGCAGCATGTGCGACGCCTTCGTGTGTCATGGGAAATGTCACCAACTTCCTCTTTTCTGCCGGTCAATTCAACAGATTTTTTTTTGTTCAATGAAGAAAAAGAACATTTCAAGGCACAAAGCAGCTGCAGATGCAGCCACTTTTTTTTTTACATATATATATATATATTTTTTTAGGGCTTAACAATATTAACTACATCATAGTTAATATTGCACAGCTACATATTTAGCAATTAGAGGCAATACACAGGTTTAGGGTTTAAAAAAAAATGTACTTTATGTATTGAAAGCCCAATATCTGTAATTCTTATGGATCTATTGGGGTGAAAATGCATATTTATGTGTACAGATGAATATAGAATCTAGACATATACCCATACATTATGTGTACATATACACAGCCTATGAATTGAATGTCTTTTCTTTCTCTCTCATGACTATTGACATTGCAGTTTCTCACTGAAGGCATCAAAACTACGTATGAACACGCATGGGATTATGTAGGAAACCATAAAATAACTCAAACAATATCTATCTTCAGTGTAGAAAGTTGTAAAGATAAAAAAAAAAAAAAAAAAAATGCATGAGACTCATCATCATCATCACCATCTTTATTTAAATGTGATTTTTTTTTTTTTTTTTTAATACATTTTAAAAACCACAGGGGTAGCCAAAGTGCTGTACTGTATATTGGGACATACAAATAATAATTTAAACAATTGAATTAGAAGCATAAAACAAGTATAAGGACAAAACAAACAAACAAACAAACAGGCACACGGCAAGCGCATTGTTAGATGAAGCCAAACAAAGTGGAAATAAGTTCAAGTGTATTAAAATGTATTGAAAGCCCAGGAATAAAAAAAAAAAAAAAAAGTGTGTTTTAAAAGAGATTAAAAACTGGAAGCGCTGAGGCCTGTATAACAGTAAAAGGCAAATCGTTCCAGAGCTACAAACTGCATATAACAATGTGCTACTAATAAGAAGCTTTTCTCTAGATATGTTTCAGCAGCAGCAGTGACCCACAGCGGATCCCAGATCAGCGCTGAGCTCCTCAGGATTTCCTGCTTGTGCCCAGACATCAGTGCTCGGCTCGGAGAGACGCCACGGCGAGTGTGACGGTGACGAGGTTCAACTTTGACTTTTACACGGATCAACAAACAGAGATTAAGCGCCGGCTTCAATTTGCTTCTCTCTTACCGTTTGATCCGACACACTGAGCCTCTAATCCCCGCTTTCGGACGTCCCACTTGGTCTCGTATTTCTCTAACGTCAGCTGCATCGTGTGCAGTTAAAAAAAAAAAAAAGAAATTAAAAAGAAATCAATGACTGAAAAGGAAAACCACCAAACCATGGGGAGATCCACATTCTGAGCTACTCCAGCTATTAGCACGTCCTCCTGCTGCTCCCAGTCAGTTGAAAGGCACATTGACCAACATCTGCTCAGCATTGTTTTAAAACAATATAGACACCAACACGGTCAACTAAAGCCTCCTTTATACTTAGTGGCATACTGGTGTACTGCTTAGTAAATAGCAGATACACAAGCTCACCATGTGTTACGAATGCGATGCATGGTGAGCTTGTGTAGCTATTTACCGCGTGCAACAAAATCAGGTTTAAGGATTTGCATCTGACGTCACCTTCATACGGAAGACAGTGCAGCCTTTGTGGCCGCAACTCTGTCACGCGACTCACGTCCCCTTGTGGCTTTAAGCCTGAAGGCTATAAGGCTCGCCATGCAATAATAAAGCATACAACATGGCACAATAACTAACATTAGCCCGTCGAAGCAACGCAGCTAGCCACCCGTCCCAGTTTCCCCAGAATTGTTCTCTTTTTTTTTTCCACCACCTGTCCCGGGAAAAATAAAATCTCTCCCGGCACACAATTTGTCACTCTTTTTAGGAGAAATGACAAAACCTCATTTGATTTCCGTCTGTTTCCAACCCTTCCGTGTCCCATATTTGGCAACTAAAAAAACAAGCTGTCCCGTAATGAACTGATACGGGACGCACTTCACTTTGTCCCGTCGTCGGCAGACTTGAGAAATCGGAACCCCGCCACCCCCGAGATGTCCCGGATTTGAAACTCTCGGAGGTGGCAACCCTACGTGCGACACAAACGTTTTCGCCTCGTCAACGAAAACGCACAGTCGTCTCGTCTCAATTTAGTCATCAAATACTTATGTTCGGCTCGCCAACGTCACGTCTTTGTCTCGGAAAAAAAATTAAAAAGAAATAAATGACTGAAAAGGAAAACCACCAAACCATGGTGAGATCCACATGCTGAGCTATTCCAGCTATTAGCATGTCCTCCTGCTGCTCCCAGTCAGTGTTGCTTTTGGCAGGCATTTTAGATTTAGTTTTAGTCATAGTCACTGGGAGCAGTGTTGTTTTCGTTGACGAAATTCCGTCAAGGAAAACAACACTGCTCCCAGTGCAAATACAGGTAAATATAGCTCCGACTAGATCAGGGCGGAGATGACCACGCGGGAAGGTCTTGTGGTGGAAACGGTAAAATATTTAACCGTTACGGCGTTTTGTCCATACGGCAACGGCGTTCTGGGTCCCCCGAAACGGTATTTTTTTTTGAAAACGGGTCCCAGAGTGGGGAAGCCACTTGTCACATCGTTGCCGTCCGGACAGTGAAAAACGGCTTTTCCTTGTAAAAAAAAACGATGACGTCATCGCACCGTCACTGTCATGTGACCGGAAAAAACACAAGGCATGCAGCGGCACAAACAACAACGATGGCGGCGAGCAGAGTTGTCTTTGTATCGCAGGCGCTTCAAGATTTGTTGGCAATATTACTACAAAACCTCACAAAACCTCAGACTCAGTTTTTTTTTTTTTTGAACTGAGCGCATTTCAATGCTCACTAAAAAAAAAAAAAAAAACAACAAACAAAATGACATAACTAATATGGAAAATCTGGTTTGGCCAAAAGAGAAGTGAGAGCTCAGGTCCAGACACGGTGAGCGGTCTGTCGGACCTGTCGGCCTCACAGCTGCACCGTCGTCTGCCAACGCCCCCTGAGTTAGCCGTTGGGCTTCCTCGTATTTCCTGAAAGACGTGACGCCGTGGCCGGAACTGCAAAGACGGACAGAGGAGCAGAAAGTCACTCTTTTGTTGCTCACTCAAGCGTTTGGTTCCAATTCCTCTGATTTGGAGACAGTGAGCAGGTTAATGTTTAGCTCCTTCCACTCACTCGGCCGTGAAGGAAAGGAAGGGAGAAAAGCTGGGTTAAATATTGATTGGAATCCATGCGTGTTGGATTTTTGCTCTTCACAGGTCGATGACCCGTTGAACATCCCGTTATTTTGACCTTGATTATGACGATCGAGCAGGAGTGTAAAACATAACGAAATGCGGGGGAGGAGAGGGAGGGGAAACAGGAAATTAGACTTCCTTAATTCCTCCTTGAACGACTGAGAACCTTCACAGACATATTTGAGGGATCCTAAAGGGTTTGGGGTGGCAACATTGGAGTTAAATAAAGAAGTTTGGAAGAGAGAAACCACTGCGGTCCAACCAGCCAATCAGCTGGGAGTTGCACAGAAACACACCATTGAAAAAAAAAAAAAAAAAAAAAAAGCAGCTGAGTTTAAGCTTCTGTTTGCTCGGATGATTTTATTCAAGCACATGAGAAAACACATTTTCAACAGCACCGGACTCATTTCACCTGACTGAGTGCAAGCATGAAACATTTCCACCTGTCAACATCAAAAAAACAAACAAACAAACAAAAAAAAAGGAGTACAAGTTCAGAAAACATCCACAAGATTTTTAAGACTTGCATAAAGAGCGACTTGCATAAAAAGCCGTGAGGAGGCACTTTACACGTGCCGACCGTCACAAGGTAGCAAGGTAGGTCGTCGTGAGTCATCCGGAGCAGCAGCCACACAACACAGTTTAGCCACAAAAGGAGAAGTTGTGCAAAAAGAAGGTGAAACCAGAGATATGACAGTCAACACCCCTCCCTGCCCTCCCCGAACACACACACACACACACACACACACACACAAAGGGCTTGGCTCTCAGCAGCAGTGGAAAGGTCTTTGGAATTTATCAGGTAAAAAAAAAAATCCCAGTCCCAGTGATGGCCGCATCTCCGAGGATGCGAAATTTGTTCTCCGCATTTCACCCATCATGGGCGACACGGTGGCGCAGTGGTTAGCGCTGCCGCCTCACAGCAAGAAGGTCGTGGGTTCGATTCCGGGGCCTGGACCTGGGACCTTTCTGTGTGGAGTTTGCATGTTCTCCCCGTGTCTGCGTGGGTTCTCTCCGGGTTCTCCGGCTTCCTCCCACACTCCAAAAACATGCATGTGAGGTCAATTGAACATTCTAAATTGTCCGTAGGTGTGCATGTGAGTGTGAATGGTTGTTTGTTTCTATGTGGTTCTATGTTCTCTTTGGTCTGACCCGGCCAGGGATCGAACCCACAACCTACCAGTCTCAGGCCGGACTACCTACCACTAGACCACTGAGCTGGTTGAGGAGGGTGGATTTCAGGCCCGGTCCTTGAAGAAGTGTGTGGCTTCCTACCAGCTGAGCGGCGCCGAGGCAGAGTGAGCCGGAGCCCATCAGGATCGGTCTGCTTCCTCATCGCTGCAACACACAGAAAAAAAAACAACATCAATTGTTTTTAACGTTGAGAAACACAAAAGGTGTTGTTGTCACAGCGGCGCTGCGTTGACTCATCCTCCACACCCACCGGAATGGGTTTTCACGGATTAGAGGGGGAAAAAAAGTCACATTGGCTGCACACTTTCCAACAGAAGTTGGATTCTTGTTTGTTTTTTTTCCCCCCACCAAACAAACAACAATGATAAATGGCTCGTTTTTTTTTTTTTTTTTTAAAGCATTTTCTCCCCCATAGTTTCTGATTCATGCAAGTGTGGAAAGAGTTTGGATTGCTTTGGGTCACTTGCACATATTTTTATCATGACTATTTAATGGAGAGCAGAGTTCAACTGCTGAAGTTCAGCAGTTGAACTCTGAATTGTACTTGATGCAAAACAACAACAGCTACAACAACGCGATGTTGGCATGACACGTTGTCCATCACGGGCTGGAAAATACAACACAGCACGGCGCGACGCGACACAACACAACACAACACAACACAGAGCAAAAATGCTAGTTTGTTGCACAGGTTGTCGAGAAGAAGAAGCAGAATTTCCCGAAAGATGTGTTGATGATGTTATTGCGAGATGACGCATAGACGTCAGGTGCATGAACCTGAATAACTCGTCCAAGGCACACACACACACACACACACACACACACACACACACACACACACACACACACACACACACACACACACACACACACAGGCACACAGGCAGACAGGCAGACAGGCAGACACACTTGAATGTGCACATAAATGACAAAGCCGGTGTTTCAATGTGTGATGGCGAGATGCCACCGGCTCCGGGATAAATTGCACGCAACGCGTTAACCACTGAAAGATGCGAGATGACTGCGTCTTGTTTCACCGCTGAGTGCCGTGGCGCACAGGGAGCACGATAATTATTAATCAGCCAGCCACCTCTCAGTTCTCCATCGTCACCACCCGCCCTCTTTTACAATCAACCTGGTGGCCTCAAAAAGAAAGAACTGAACTGAGCTCGACCTGTATTAACCTTGAGGTGAACTCACTGATTCTGCTCCTATTAAAAACAAAAAAAAAAAAAAACTGGCCCAACACGGGCGCTGGTTACATCAGGCATCAGGTGGATTCTGTTGCCTCAACTTGTTCCTCAAATGTGTGCAGACACTGCAGCGCAGGAAAGAGGCCAAAAAAGGGGAACATGTTGACGAGGACGGAGGCCCAGTTTGAGTGGGCTGAGGCCCAGTATAAATAGACTGAGGCCCAGTTTGAGGAGAATGAGGCCCAGTTTTTAGTGGGCTGAGGCCCAGTTTAAATAGACTGAGGCCCAGTTTAAGTGGACTGAGGCCCAGTTTACACAAAGATTTAATCCCACAGTGGAGAAATCTGCATAATTACAGCAACTGTATAGTGCAAAAAAGATGATGATGATATTAATGAAAAGAAAATAAGGCAATAGATATAAAAAAAAATAAAATATTTGTAGGGTATGTAAAGAAAAATACAAGATATACACACTATGAGCAGTTGGACTTACAACTATACATCTTTAGAACACAAAACCTCACAGCTCCACCATATGGCTGAGTGGGAGTCGAGTTAGTCCAAGTTCTCTGGTATTTTTCAGGTTTTCTGGCTCAGTCTCCCAGTTTGCCACGCGAGAAGTGGAAAAAAAAGAAAAGACAAAAAAGAAGGGCCTCTGACAAACATCCATTCCAACAAAAAAAAAAAAAAAACGCACAACCCAAAGCCGGACAGAGTGACATCTTTCGAACTTTCCCATCCTGGAAAGACGTGCATTCTTTAAAATGCTCCTCAGCGGTGAAAACGGAAACGATAAAGAATTTTAAATGCAAGCCGTCTCTGTGGTAACTGCGTGGGAGTGGTAGAACATGTGGTGCTAATTAAACAGAGAAATTAACAAAAGATCAAGATGAAAAGATGATGAGGAATCGTATGGAAGTCATTCATTCATTTTCCATACCTGCTTAGTCCCGAGCTCGGGGTCACGGGGGTCTGCTGGAGCCTAAACCAGCTGTCTTAGGGCGAAGGCAGGGTGACACCCTGGACAAGTCGCCAGTTCATCGCAGGGCCACATAGAGACAAACAACCATTCACACTCACATGCACACCTACAGACAACTTAGAGTCTTCAATTGACCTCACATGCATGTTTTTGGAGTGTGGGAGGAAGCCGGAGAACCCGGAGAGAACCCACGCAGACACAGGGAGAACATGCAAACTCCACACAGAAAGGTCCCAGGTCCGGGCCCCCGGGAATCGAACCCACGACCTTCTTGCTGTGAGGCGGCAGCGCTGCTAACCACTGCGCCACCGTGTCGCCCTCGCGTGGAAGTGTATTTTCAAATGTTTTGTGTGGTTTCCCGTCTCCGCCTGGACAACAAACCTTCTTTTTAGCTCCTGGAAGAACCTCTGTCCCAATGTGGGACAGAGGTGTCGGTGCGTTTGTGTTTTATACTGGTTCATTTCCACGCGCCACACGTTCAGCTTCCATCTGAATTTCCTGCATCACCGCGGCAGAATTTTAATGGACTACACCCCTTGTGCGAGCGTGTGTGTGTGTGTGTGTGTGTGTGTTTGAGGCATGCCTGGGGAAAACACCCATCTGCTTCCCTCCGTCTTACACCACGGCAGCAGTCGAAGAGAGCGAGAGACAAGCGTGTGTGTGTGTGTGTGTGTGTGTGTGTGTGTGTGTGTGTGTATACACATCGGGGTTTCACAGTTTCCACCTCTTTCACTGAGGTTTCGAGCCCCGTTTACACCCATGTACAGTTGGCCTCATGCGCCACCTATCAGAGAGCAACGGCTGTGCCGGTGGGACCCGCTGCCGGTGTTAGTCCCAGCAGTCTGCGCAGAGGCGACGACCAGTGACTTCAAATACTCAAAATCCAACAGGATGAGCCAGCAAATAATCAGCAACACAACCGGCGCCCGACAGCACGGACGCGTTCATCGCCACGAGACTAAAATACGAGGCACAGCACAGCCTTTTGTCCCTAGCGCTCACCCGTAGTCGTGGCCCTCAACGCTGCAGTGTTCATTTTAAGTGTGTGAGTTGCCGCAGAAATGTGGATCAGAGTATATCGATCAGCTCACTGAAGCAATGAGTGGCGACTGAACGCTGTGGAACGGAGACGGCGGCCATTGGGACTTCCTGTAAAATGCAGACTGTAGGTAAGTCAGCGAGTCGAGCTGCATTCTCAAGAAAAAGAAATAAGCATAGAAAAGATCAAAAAGGAAATCCTTTCTCGGACTTCATTTGGCTCCCAGTGAAGACTTTTACATTGAAATGGACATAAAAACTACAGAAAGTCAGAGGTTATAGATGATCTAGAAATTATAGCACATGCAGTAAAATAAAACTATGAAATCATTTCTGATTAGAAGACCAATTTTTTGGGGGGGCGGGGGAGGGGTTCATTTTTTTAACAAATCACCGCCAATGAAACCTTCAATTAGAAATCCGCCCGTTTCCTGGTTCATTGACTTCATTTGCACACAGACGCCCTCAAGTTATGACACACAGTCGTGTGTGTGTGTGTGTGTGTGGGTGTGTGTGTGTAGGTGTGTGAATTGGCAGATTGCAGCCGAGCCTGGTCCCCCCCCACCCACCCACCACTCCGGCAGCTGCTTTGAAATTCCGGGACCTGCTGCGCTATCATGGTTTGAAGTTAATGGACTTTTTTTTTTAATGGTTGTGAGAAGCAAAGATGAGAGCCGACGACGGTGCGTCCAGCCCTGGTGTGTGTACACAACAACCACCACATGATGCCTCCTCGTACGTGGAGTCCCGGCTCCTCTGAACCCCTGGCGCAATCAGCGACCGTCATTACAGACAGCAGTTAGTGTGTGTCGCCACCGCCGTACTATAGATGAAAAGAAGAACTATGATACAACAATGATGA